>NC_091471.1:201291239-201391239 GCF_036971445.1 Narcine bancroftii | reverse complement strand
AACCATAATGGGCATGGGATACCCTTGCAGGCTCAAGGCAATCATGCACATCCGTCAGCAGGACGAGAGGTCAGGATTGAACCTGGGTTGCTAGAGCCCTGATACCACTGTGATGCCTGTACCACCCTTATGCAGCGGATATTGGGCTATCTCCACACAGAATAGAAAAGGCTTCAAGAATATGCCAGTGAACCAGTATAGTCAATTGTTTTTTCAGTATATTTTATTTATTAATAATAAAGTTTACAGACATGTTAAAAAATACAGATATACAAAACTTTTTTCTCCTTTTATCTCCCTCCCTCATTCCCACACCCCTACATACTACTCCAAGTAAAATATAATGGAGTTAACATGTATATAGTTGGTTATTTATTTACTGCTGTCGTAGGTGCCTTCTCTTGCAGAAAGAAAATCTTATTACACTGCTAAACACATATTTCATATATGGATCCCATACTTTAATTAAAAAAAATAGTTATCATGCAAATTGTAAGTTATCTTTTCCAATGGAATACATGATCGCAATTCAGCGTGCCATCGCTGTATACTTAACTCAATTTCATTTTTCCAAGTAATTGCTATACCCTTCCTAACCACAGCCAGGGCTAAATGAATAAATGCAAGTTGAAATTTGTCCAGATTTAAACCCAAAATCAGTGATGTGCCGTATCCGAGTCAAAATAACATCAGGTCAAGTTCCAACTTAAACAAAGACTTAAACAAAGACCGCTCTGCGGTCTTCTTCAAAGGAGGTTGCTGCCCGCCAAACTGTGAGGCGCCAAGATGCACGGTTTGAGGCAATATCAGCCCACTGGCGGTGGTCAATGTGGCAGGCACCAAGAGATTTCTTTAGGCAGTCCTTGTACCTTTTCTTTGGTGCACCTCTGTCACGGTGGCCAGTGGAGAGCTCGCCATATAACACGATCTTGGGAAGGCGATGGTCCTCCATTCTGGAGACGTGACCCACCCAGCGCAGCTGGAGCTTCAGCAGCGTGGACTCAATGCTGTCGACCTCTGCCATCTCGAGTACTTCGACGTTAGGGATGAAAGCGCTCCAATGGATGTTGAGGATGGAGCGGAGACAACGCTGGTGGAAGCGTTCTAGGAGCCGTAGGTGATGCCGGTAGAGGACCCATGATTCGGAGCCGAACAGGAGTGTGGGTATGACAACGGCTCTGTATACGCTTATCTTTGTGGGTTTTTCAGTTGGTTGTTTTTCCAGACGCTTTTGTGTAGTCTTCCAAACGCGCTATTTGCCTTGGCGAGTCTGTTGTCTATCTCATTGTCGATCCTTGCATCTGATGAAATGGTGCAGCCGAGATAGGTAAACTGGTTGACCGTTTTGAGTTTTGTGTGCCCGATGGAGATGTGGGGGGGCTGGTAGTCATGGTGGGGAGCTGGCTGATGGAGGACCTCAGTTTTCTTCAGGCTGACTTCCAGGCCAAACATTTTGGCAGTTTCCGCAAAGCAGGACGTCAAGCGCTGAAGAGCTGGCTCTGAATGGGCAACTAAAGCGGCATCGTCTGCAAAGAGTAGTTCACGGACAAGTTTCTCTTGTGTCTTGGTGTGAGCTTGCAGGCGCCTCAGATTGAAGAGACTGCCATCCGTGCGGTACCGGATGTAAACAGCGTCTTCATTGTTGGGGTCTTTCATGGCTTGGTTCAGCATCATGCTGAAGAAGATTGAAAAGAGGGTTGGTGCGAGAACACAGCCTTGCTTCACGCCATTGTTAATGGAGAAGGGTTCAGAGAGCTCATTGCTGTATCTGACCCGACCTTGTTGGTTTTCGTGCAGTTGGATAATCATGTTGAGGAACTTTGGGGGACATCCGATGCGCTCTAGTATTTGCCGAAGCCCTTTCCTGCTCACGGTGTCGAAGGCTTTGGTGAGGTCAACAAAAGTGATGTAGAGTCCTTTGTTTTGTTCTCTGCACTTTTCTTGGAGCTGTCTGAGGGCAAAGACCATGTCAGTAGTTCCTCTGTTTGCGCGAAAGCTGCACTGTGATTCTGGGAGAATATTCTCGGCGACACTAGGTATTATTCTATTTAGGAGAATACTAGCGAAGATTTTGCCTGCAATGGAGAGCAGCGTGATTCCCCTGTAGTTTGAGCAGTCTGATTTCTCGCCTTTGTTTTTGTACAGGGTGATGATGGTGGCATCACGAAGGTCCTGAGGCAGTTTTCCTTGGTCCCAAAAAAGCTTGAAAAACTCATGCAGTTTGGCATGCAGAGTTTTGCCGCCAGCCTTCCAGACCTCTGGGGGGATTCCATCCATACCTGCTGCTTTGCCACTTTTCAGTTGTTCGATTGCCTTATATGTCTCATCCAGGGTGAGGACCTCATCCAGCTCTCGCTTAGGGGCTGTTGAGGGAGCTGGAGCAGGGCGGAATCTTGGACTGAGCGGTTGGCACTGAAAAGAGATTGGAAGTGTTCTGACCATCGGTTGAGGATAGAGATCTTGTTGCTGAGGAGGACTTTGCCGTCTGAGCTGCGCAGCGGGCTTTGGACTTGGGGTGAGGGGCCGTACACAGCCTTTAGAGCCTTGTAGAAACCCCTGAAGTCGCCAATATCCGCGCTGAGCTGGGTTCGTTTGGCGAGGCTAGTCCACCACTCATTTTGGATCTCCCGGAGTTTGCGCTGAAGATGGCTGCATGCGCGACGGAAGGCTTGTTTCTTCTCTGGACAGGACGGCTTTGTAAGAATTGGTTGATAGACAAATAATGGAAAGTAGATGAAATGAATGCTATTTAAAGATTGTACATATAAATTCTATCAATTAGTCATTCCATTCTGGTGTGACAATAAATCAGGAAAAGGGCTCAAGGGGCCTTACAAAAAAGATTAGGAAAATTATTAGATCTAAAGGGGATTTCCAGAATAAATAGCAGACCTGAGGGTTGGGAGTAGTTTATAATTCAGTAAAGGTGGACAAAAGGATTAATTAGGGAGGGGAAGGTGGAGTATGAGCATAACCACCCAGGAATATTGAAACTAATTGTAAAAGCTTTTATATCCGTAATTATGTGAAGCGAGAGAGATTAATGGAGTCAAATGTGCGTCACTTACACGACAGTCAGAATTGGGTAAAATTTCAGTATATTTTCAGCAATGAAATGACAAAACATTAAAAATAATTTAATGAATTCACATTATAAATAACTTCTTCATGTATGAGAGCATCAGGAATTAATAGAAATAATTTTTAGTGAAGAATAACATTAGAACAATCAAAAGGATTAAAAGTTGACAAATCCCCCGGATGTGATAATGTCCATTCCACAAAACTGAAGAAGGTGGTCCTGAAACTGTGAATACCATTGGTGGCCATTATCAAAGCTCTTCGGACACTGAAGCACCTCCCACATATTGCAGAGTGCAATGTAACTTCATAATTTGAAAAACGTAGAAGTGTAAAGCAATGAGTTATGAATCAATACCCTAACATAATTAGTGGAGAGAACACCAAATTTATCTCAAAAGATGCAATGATGGAATACCAGGGAAAACTTAATAAATTGAATAAAATCAGAATAGGGAAATTGTGATTTTTCTTTAAATCTATCGGAGTTTTTTTGTAAAGATGTATGAGTATAAAAATAAGGAAAACCAGTTGCAGTATATTTGGACTCTCAGAAGGCTATTCATAAGGTCCCAGGTAATTTATTAAGGTATAAAATTGAAATCTATGGGAGAGGGGTAATATACTCATATAGACTGAGAATTGGTTGATGGATAGAAAACTAGAATAGAATAAATGGGCCATTTTTCTGGGGCAGGCCATGATTGGTGGGATTCAGCGGGCATTGGTGATTGAGTCCCAACTAAGGAATGATTTGGAAGAAAGAACTAAATGCGGTATCTCCAACTCTGCAAAACTCTTGGGGGTCAGGGGCGAGAGGAAGAGAATTAATATGTGAGTTATGAGGGGGAATGTAAAGAGGCTTCGAGATGATTTAAAGTGGTTAGGTGAATGCTCAAATGTATAGCTGATTCAGCTTAATATGGGCATTATTATCTAAAGTGATTAATTGGGGAAAGGAAATGTACAACACCCCTCTGTGTCCTTGTGCACCAGTTGCTGAAAGCAATGCTCCAGTGCATTAACTAATTCCAAAGGTAGATGGTATGTTGGCCTTTTTTTTTGGCCAGAGAATTCAAATACAGAAACATGCGTGTCTTGCTGCAGTTGTACAAGACCTTGCCAAGACACCATCTAAAATTTTGTTTCAGTTTTGGACTCCTAATTTGAGGAAAAATATCATGCCATGGGGGGAATGCAACAAAAGGTTGACTGGATTGATGCTAAACTTAATCTGCCTGAGGAACCCATCAGGTCGACCAGCATCCCACTGATTCCAGACACTGGAATCTGAAGCTAAGCACAGTCTGCTGGGTGTCTGCAGTGTACTGGAATGATTCCTGGGAGAGCAGAATTGAGGAATGAGAAGAGGCTGAGTCAATTAGGCCTGTATTCACTGAATGATAGAAGATTAGGTGGCAGTCTCATTGAAACCTCTGAAATTTGAAGAGGACTGGACAGACTAGATACAGGAAGGATATTCCTGCTGTCTGAGCAGTCCAGACACAGGGCATGCAGCTCCAGGTTATGGGATGTATTATTTAGAATTGCAATCAGAATGAATTTCTTCACTCAGGAGGAGGGAAACCAGTGCAATTTTCTACCATAGCAGGAAGGCAAGCCAAATCATTGCATGCTTGTAATAACAAAGCGGCAAAATAGATATTTTAATTCTAAAGAGCTGAAGTGATATGGGGAGAATCAGGTAACGCTCTACAGAAGTGGATGATTGGGCATGATCAGATTGAAAGGTGGACAAGTCATGAATGGCAAAGTAGCTTTCTCCTGTTCTGATTTTCTATGTTTTCAAGCTGATCCCCAAACTATAGTGGTTACTGCCTTGGAATTAACACGTCAAATCCAAATTGTTCACATCCAATCTTTGGTGTTGATCATTTTTTTCAGATTTAGTATCATGCAATGTTTCTAGTCAACGTAACCATTTATCACCTCCTGATTAAATAATTTTGGATTATTCAGATCTTAATGCCCTCAGAAAGGCAAAGTTTTGACATACACCATGCTTTGTGGGCAATTTAAATTCTGTATTATACAGTGTCGTCTCACAGTGCAAAATAAATCTCCATAGTCATATTTGAATGAAGATGCCCTGGAGAAAAGGATGTGCTTATTGTAATAAAGCAGAGAAGAGGAGCTCCATCCCTTCATCTGTGGGCTGCAGAATCAATTCTGAAATACATTTCACAACTTGATGTAAAATTGTTCCAAGCGTATCTAGTCCGGACTTACTTATAGTAGAAAGGGTTGCTTCCTTCTTCAAAAAATACCTACTGCGCTCTGTGGTAAAGTGCCCAAAGATATGGCAGCTCCACTTGATTGGACGCTCAGGTTATTTGATGTGTCAGTATTAGTATCGGGACACCATGGGACAAATGGCTGTTCATGTATGATAGTATGATTGGTTGAGATAGAAAGGAAAGATTCTCCTGAGTGAGTGTCTCTCTGCATTTAATTATTCAGGGGCAACGCCTATCAGAAAAATGAGCTGGTTACAGCACATGCATCTGAAAGAATCCAACTGTGACCATTGCATTTAAATTAATGTGAATCAAATCAAGCAGATTGCAATACAGGTCAACTGCAACAAGTTGATATTGTAGCCAATGGCCACTGACTGAGAATGTCGTCTCCATCTGTATCGCAGTGTGAATAAAATTTTAGCCCAGACTTCAGTATCTTTTATTGACTGTGGTGGAACACTGTAATACATGCATTGTACTTGCCCCCGATACTGTAACTTCTCCCCCTCAGGATTCCTAATAAAGGCAGTGTACTGACAATAACCACACCAGCAGTGCGAGTATAAGGCAGCTTTAATAAACTAATATGTACACTAAGAGGTCTTGTCTCTCTGCAAGACAAACCTGGAAGGCTGGACTGTAGCTCCGGACTGCTTTATATACAAGGTCACCGGGATGACCCCTGGTGACCTAGTGGTGTAATTACAGATCACCACAGACAGTACCGCCCATTCCCCCTCCCTCAATATTGCCTTGGAATCGGGCCAACAACATGTAGGTTTATAACAATCTAACCATATAACCATTTATGGAACAGAAACAGGCCACGTTGGCCTTTCGAGACCGCACCGGTTCACTGATTTTGTGCGCCCTCTTCAGGCATTGGTCCCGGTAGATCTTCATTCAATAACGATGGGCGAATTCAATGCAGGTGGAATCAGTCGTAGAAATGTTTGTAAAACGTGCAGTTCAATACTTCTGGGCACATTCAATACAGGGTCAACTAGTCCGAGAAATGTTTTGTCAAGATGTTAAAATTGGTCGTGTATAAAAATACTTTCAAAATTGATTGACTGTATTATAACATGTTAAATATATATATATATATATATATAGTGTATTATCTCTTCAGTGATTTTTAAGATAGCGATTAAAACCTATTAATCTCAACTTCTGGTCAGTCGGGTCTAACTGATAGCGCTACAGTGACAAGAACTGATTCAGTCATCTTTTGCTGTCATGAATATCCTGCTTCAAATAATAACCAGTAAATGTGTTACTGTTTGTGAAATTGGGGTAAAACAGGCTGCCAAGTCTGATGTAAATTTAAAATAATTTATATTTTTTATATTAATTGAGTTTGCTTAATTATTATAATTGCTTAAATTTGTTCATAAATGTTTTCAATGTGAATATTTTTTTTTAAATTTAGACATAAAGTGCAGTACCAGGCTCTTCCAGCCCATTAGCCCATGCTTCCCAAATACCCCAATTAACCTCCAACCCCTGAAAATTTTGAAGGGTGGGAGAAAACCAGAGGAAACACTCAAAATCATAGTGAGAGCATGCAAACTCCATAAAGACAGTGGAGGATTTTAACCCAGGTTGTTAGCACTGAAACAGTATTACACTAACCCCTATATTAACCATGCTGCCAATATATCAGAAAAAACACAAATGCTGGAAAAACTAAGCAGGTCAAACAATGCCTTTATGTAGCAAAGGTAAAGATACATCACCAACATTTTGGGCTTGAGCCCTTCATCAAGGTTTCACCTCTGTTTTACCAATATATCAGAGTTATTATATATTCCAAAAAATTATGATTGAGTCATGGCTTCCTGAGTCTATGCTGACCATCGAGCTCCTATTTGCACTCACCTTGTGGTATTCCCAAGATTTAATTTTGTCATTGCCATGTTCCCATCGTCTCTTGCCCCCACCACAGATTTTGCCACTTGCTCGGTTCTAATGGACAATTAACCTACCACTGTGCATCTCACCAAGAGAGTGTGAAGACTCCACACATCACATGCAATCAGCGTCAGCATCATGGGGGGGGGGGGTGGCATTCGTGGGCCATGCCCTCTCCCAAGTGAGTTATTATACTCCCTACCCGAGCAGGAACAGCACCCAAAAGTTCCACATGAATGGCACTTTGTGCCACCCCCCCTCCCCTCCCCGGTTACCCTAAGACCCCTGATTAGATTTGTTCTGATGCTGACTCTGCATGTAATTTGTTGAACCTAGTCCACGACTCTTGGTGCACTTGGTGCAACCTTCTCTACCTCGGTGATACCAACTGTCAAGCCCAGGTCTTGGTCCCTGGGTGCAAGCTGGAACTCCCCATTGCCATCCTATGCCTCCTCTTTGACTAGGGTGAGACTGAACATAAACAAGGAGCAGCATATTGCATTCCTCTTGGGCAGCCTCAAACCGAATGGCATGAACATTGAATTTTCTAATTTTAGGTAATCCTCACCCGAGTCTGGTTCCACTACTTCTAGCTCTCCTTTACCTTCTCTCACTCACATTTTACTCTCAACCCTCCCCTTTCTTTCCTGCCTGTGCTCTCCTCCCCTAATCTGCCCATCTGCCCCTTTCACCTTTTATCCAATATCCTATCACCTTCACAGCCCCTTCTCCTTTTCTGCTTACTTACTATCTCCTCTTCCCACTTTAATCTCATTAAAGGATCCTGATGTGAATTGTTGACTGACCATTTCTCTCCACAGGGACTGCCTGACCCATTGACTCTCTCCACTCTTGTTTGCTTTAAGATTATGTCAATATCTTTTCATGGAATTCTTCTTTGGCTTGGCTTCGCGGACGAAGATTTATGGAGGGGGTAAAAAGTCCACGTCAGCTGCAGGCTCGTTTGTGGCTGACAAGTCCGATGCGGGACAGGCAGACACGATTGCAGCGGTTGCAGGGGAAAATTGGTTGGTTGGGGTTGGGTGTTGGGTTTTTCCTCCTTTGCCTTTTGTCAGTGAGGTAGGCTCTGCGGTCTTCTTCAAAGGAGGTTGCTGCCCGCCAAACTGTGAGGCGCCAAGATGCACGGTTTGAGGCGATATCAGCCCACTGGCGGTGGTCAATGTGGCAGGCACCAAGAGATTTCTTTAGGCAGTCCTTGTACCTTTTCTTTGGTGCACCTCTGTCACGGTGGCCAGTGGAGAGCTCGCCATATAACACGATCTTGGGAAGGCGATGGTCCTCCATTCTGGAGACGTGACCCATCCAGCGCAGCTGGATCTTCAGCAGCGTGGACTCGATGCTGTCGACCTCTGCCATCTCGAGTACTTCGACTATTACAGTATGTCCCCAGGTATTTACTGCAATGCTTAAACTTTAACCCTGTCATGAGTTTTTTTTAAAAATCAATCATTTTGTGAATAGCAGTATTAATTCATAAATTTTTATGCACATGGAAACAATCCAAAAAATATTGGTTATTTGTTATCACAATTCTGTTATGGTTGGATTTATTGTACTATATAATGTAATTTGAGCTGCAGTGTGAAAGGCCATCCAAAAGTAAGTCAATTCAGCCTCTCTGATGTTAACCATAGTTGACAAGTTTTAAGCTGCTAAATCCCATAATTTTCATGACAGAGAAAGAGGCCATTCAACTTGCTGAGTCCATGCCAGCTGCAAGCAATCCCATTCTACCATTTATTTCTGAGTGGCCTGTTCTTGCCTATTAGCCACCCACCTGCATAAAAGGGGAAGGATCTTCCAGCAGCCAATTAGCTCACTAATCAACATATCTCTGGGATGTGGGAGGAAGCTATCGCACTCAGAGGAACCTAGGTGGTCATGGGAAGAAGGTGCAAACTCCACACAAACAGCACCGGAGATCAAGATTGATCCAAGTCCTCACCTCTCAGTGTGGATTGGCAAGATCACCTCCTCCAAAATATCCATGGGCACTGGAGCACCATGACTATGTTCTTAGCTCGTCTCACTTTACACCTAAGACTGCAAAGCTCGGTATGACAGCACTGCCTTGCTGTCGATACCACAGTAGTGGGCTGTTTAAAAAGGGGTGATGAGTCTGCATTGAGTCAGGAGGGAGATTGGAAAACTTAGCTGAATTGTGTATTAACAACAACCCCTCAATCAATGTCACCAAAACCTAGGAATTGATTGTAGATTTTAGTAAGGGAAAACCAGAGGTATATGTTTCAGGGATCATTGGGATATCAGAGGTAGAGAGGCTGAGCAAATTTAAATTCCTGGGAGTCACTATCTCACAGGAACTTTCCTGGACCTGACATGTGAATATCATCGTGAAGTCAGCGCCTCTACTTCATCAAGGGTTTGCGAGATCCCATACAGTGTCAGAAACCATGGCAAATCTCTACAGATGTGTAGTGTAAAGTGCTGACTGGCTGCATCACAGCTGGTATAGGAGCACCAATACTGGTGAGTGGAAACCCCTACCAAAGATGGTGGACACCGCTCAGGACATCACAGACAAAACTCTCCCCCACCATTGAGAAAATTTACATGGAATGCTCCCATCAGAGAGCAGCAACAATCATCATGGATCCACATCACCCAGAACATGCTCTGTTCTCGATGCTGCCATCAGGAAAGAGGTAGTACCACCAGGTTCAGGAACAATTGGTACTCAATCAGAATCATTTAAGGACTCTTACCTTGCACATTATTTATTACAGTAGATTTATTTTTTTCTGTATTTCCACAGGCATTTGTTTACATTTCTTTCTTGGTTTGCATTTCTCTCCTGTGTACTTGTATCTTGTGTACAGTTTGCACTGCTGATGAGTAGAAATATTGCCTGGGCCACAGGCAAAAGGATCTCAGGGTTGTATGTGATGTCATGCATGTGCTCTGACAATAGATTTGAACTTGAACAAGTCACTGGAGCTGTGAAACTGCAGCTCCACTCACTGTGCCACACTCTACTTTTCATTAGTGTAGAGCAAGAGATATCTCATATCTCTGTGTCCAATATTAGAAGTGAATTTGTCTGAATGATCCATCAGCGCAATGAAGATTTTTCTATTCAACATACAGCCACCCTATAATCTCCAGATTTACCAGAATGTGGTTAACGTCTGTTTAAGCATAATACAGTATGGCTTCTCCAGGTTTAGTTGTCTGATTCTTGTTGACAGCATGTTAAGTATTTGAATAGTTGGCCTACAGTTTTTCACCAAAAAAAAATCCGAAAGCTTTATTTGTCAGTTGGTTGGAATGCAGTGACCTGTGCATCTCCTTCAATCTCTCAGAGGTCTAGAATATCCGATGGTGCTTTGGATTCTCGCACGAGTTGTGTCTTTGCAGAAGCCCAATTAAAGGTGGGAATCAGAAGCTCCATCACAATGAATGCTGTTTTACAACATTCCCAAATATAACTGTCAGAAATCTGAGAACTTCAGATGTTTGCAAACAATCTCATTTTTTTTAAAAACGTAAGCATTATGGTGTATTAACCTGTTACTGATGAGCACTGTTCCCTCTAAGCTGTGTATGTGTGCACACAAGTTTTGCAACCAATGCTCAAAGGAAATTAATGTGTGGAGAAAAGGCTAGATACCTAAAAGAACATAGTAATTAATAATTATTCTTATTGAAAATAATCTCTTAGCTAACTGTTTCTATTAACTAGTTAGTCAGTTTTTCAAATACCACATTTGCACATCACTAATTTATGTCACCTCACCTTTCCTGTTCTGATTTGTACATCTGCAGAATGGCTGTGGCCATATTTGGCGGACAGTGTTCACATCATAAAGTGTTTCAAATTCTGTAGATATCTTTTTTAATTGATGTTTTATTTAATGAAACAACAAAATGAATAAAGTAGTTCAAAGTATAGAAAAGAAATTTTAATTTCTACGTTATTTCATAGAATACAGTCATCCTTACAACATGTTAATAATTTTCTTAGCCATGAGAGAGAGGCTGTATCAAAATGATCTTGCAACAATTTCAAGTTTATGTTTGCACAAGCATTCAGGGCACACATACTTTGGTCACAGTGGAAAAACAATTGCACAAGGTTTTTGTGCACACTGACTACTAAAAATTAGAGCATTCACTTCCAACACTAAAATATGTTGTATTTCCTTTTGAAAAATAAAAATCAGAAATCCATTCCTGCTTTATAAAATGTTTATTAGTTTAATGTTTGGGTTAGGATATATCAATTTTGAATTTAAAGCAGGCCTGATCCTTAAGTGTCTGACCAATTGTCCTGGTGGAGGCCATATCGTACAACACTGGAGGTGAATATTTTGCACCATTGTTACTTTCAGTAGTTGTTTTTGGTGCTGATCAATGTGAAGGAGCACTGATCCATCTGCTGAGGGGAAACAACAGTTGGTAACCAGGACGTGACTTGCTTGCCACCATGGAATTTCAATGAGTTTGGAGTCATTTTTTTTTCCAAATTTTGTTTTATTGGCACATGTGATTAATAATGCATAGTAGCCATAATTAACACACACGTATGTACACACACACACACACACACACACACGCACAGTCTCTCTCTCTCTTTATCTCCTACAACTATACTTATGCCCAGTAAATATAAAATATGTAGTAACTAAAAAAATACAATATTGCCTAAAATACTTGATCAAAGTTTAATTCTATAAACATTTAACAAAATTGTATATAAAATAAACTAATAATAGTTTAAGTTTTTTTAAATTGAAATAAATTGAGGTGAGGCTTGGGAGTGACAAAGGGCAATTTATAATTTAAAAATCAGTTTAATAAGTCATTATAAAGTTGTAAAACCAATCTTTTGCAGATACAGAAATCAAATTTTCAGAAAGACTTAATATTGATTCCTTAAATTATATGTAATCTTTTGCCGAGGTATAGAACTTGGCACCTCTCCATGCCATCTATCTCATATGGGTCTTTTTCAGAATGGCAGGATGTGACGAGTGGAGTGCCTCAGGGATCGGTGTTGGGTCCTCAGTTGTTTGTAATTTATGTTAATGATTTGGATGAGGGGATTATAAATAACATGAGCAAATTTGCAGATGACACTAAACTGGATGGCGGTGTGGGGTGTGAGGAGGATGTAAGGAAAATGCAGAGGGACTTGGACAGGCTGGAGGAGTGGGCGGCTAAATGGAAGATGAATTTCAATGTGAACAAATGTGAGGTTATTCATTTTGGGGGAAGTAATAGGAAAGCTGAGTATTATTTAAATGGAGACAAGCTAGGGAGTGGGGAAGTGCAAATGGATCTGGGTGTACTTGTTCACCGGTCACTGAAGGCCAGCATGCAGGTTCAGAAAGCTGTGAAGAAGGCAAATGGAATGTTGGCTTTCATAAAGAGGGGATTGGAGTATAGGAACAGAGACGCCCTTCTGCAGTTATACAGGGCCCTGGTGAGACCCCACCTGGAGTATTGCGTCCAGTTCTGGTCTCCAAACTTGAGGAAGGACATACTAGCTATAGAGGGTGTGCAGCGCAGATTTACAAGGTTAGTTCCAGGGATGGCAGGGTTGTCATATGCAGCAAGGCTAGAAAAACTGGACGTATCCATTGGAGTTTAGAAGGATGAGGGGGGACATGATTGAGGTATACAAAATCATCAGGGGGATAGACAAGGTGAAGTCTGATTACTTGTTCCCAATGATGGGGGAGACGAGGACTAGAGGGCATAGTTTAAGAATACAGGGTAGGCCCTTTAGGACGGAGATGAGAAAGCATTTTTTTACCCAGAGACGTGTGAATCTGTGGAATGCTCAGCCACAGAGGGTGGTAGAGGCGGATTCGCTGACTATGTTCAAAAGAGAGTTAGATAAGTCTCTTGTGGGTAACGGAGTTAAGGATTATGGGGATAAGGCTGGAAAGGGGTACTGATGGTAATGATCAGCCATGATCTAAAATGGCGGTGCTGGCCCGACAGGCCAAATGGCCTACTCCAGCTCCTATTGTCTATTGTCTAAATCAGTTTCTAATTTCCATGAAACAGCTCCACACGTTCTAGCCATAGCTAATGCAATTTTTAAAAAGTCTCTGAAACTTATCCAATTTTGATTCTGGATTTATCCATGAGATATCCCACAAAAGGAATAACATAAGATTCCTTGGGAGTCTAATACCTATTACCTATTGAAGAAAATCTATTAAGCTAGTCCAAAAAATATTCAGCCTGGGACATGTCCATGTAGAATGTAAGAATGTACCTATGTCCTGTCTACATCGGAAACATTTATTCGAAATGTCTGGATTCAATCTATTCAATTTTTGTGGTGTAAAATATGACTGATATATAAAATTGTACCATTCTATATTGCACATTTATTGTGTTTTTCATAACAACTCAGTCCAATTTCTATCGGTTATAACTGTACCCAAGTCTTTTTACCAACTTTGTTTCGAGTTATATAGATCCTTTTTACCCCCCCTTAAAAGTAATAAATACATCACAGATATAAATTTCTTTATATTTGGATTTGATATTGTTGTTTCTATTTCATCCTCTTCTAGCAATAAACAAGAAGCAATTCATCTTTCCCACAGATAAGCTTTTAACTGGTGGTATCCAAATATTGTATTATTTTTTATTCCATATTTAATTTTCAATTGATCAAATGTCATTAAATATTTACCTGGATAACAATTTTAATCAATTTTATTCCTTTCTTTGACCAATTAATAAAATTTATATTGTTTAACGTAAATGGGATCAATTTATTTTGAACCAATGGCATCTTTCCTAACCCAAATTGGAGTCCTTGCTGAAGGGAACCTTCTCCTTTTTATATACCACTATGCTCCTTACCTCCAAAATACCTGTCCTCCAGTGGGACAGGATTGCAATAGAGAGGTCTGGCACATTGTCTGAAAGATAGGATACTGTGAGCCTGACTAGCCCTTCCAACTTGGACCCAACTACTCTGATTTTGTGAGGAAATTTTGAGAGATCGACCCGTGAGGAATGACTTTGGTACCAAGGTCTATGACAGGTGGTGAGGCCAATTCTACTCCTTCTCTGCTTGACCAGTGGTGATCATATGACCGGGGGTCTTTCTGGGCCACTCCAAGAGCATTCATGAAACAAATACATGTAGTCTAAACTGAGGATGGGAAGCAGGTGACTTCCTTTAAAGGGACATGGTAAATCAAATGGATTTGTCTGGAAATTGCATATAGAATCTCCAAGACAGGTTAGTATTGTTTCACCAGATGTTCAACAAAACTCAAATCCCACCATTGTCATGGTTGAATTTAAACTTGTGCCTCTGTATTGATAATCCGAGTCTCTAGATTACAGCATCATGTGTTATCCTAGATCATATCAAGCAACCTGTTTGTTGTTGGTGCTGCACTTTCCCCAAGCAACGAGGAGAATATTCTTCCCCACTCAATACTTCTGGATGGAGAAAACTCTTCATGGTGTCACTTACTGCAGACTGCCTAGCTTCAGTCCTATTTTTATTACCACAGAATTAATGTGACTGGACATGTTAAGTTTCTGTATTAACACAAAGGTGAGGAAATTCAGCAGGTCAAGCAGTGTACTTTATATAGAAAAGATAAAGATACATACCCATTGTTTCAGGCTTGAGCCCTTTATCAAGGTTCAAGTTGTTAAATTGATATTAATTTTCTGTTCAGTGGTGATGGCTGGGCTGGTCATGATCAAGCTCCAATAGCACAACTTTGCCATGGTTTTAGCTGTTGCAAATAGCCATTGCCTGGCATGAGGAACATGGATTTACTACTGATCAGCCCAAACTTGGACATTGCATAGGTCTCGTGTCATGTGCACAAATGGTTTCATTTTCTGGACAACTTGATATTATTGATCAGAGATGACATTTTAAATTTTGGCAGCAGGTTCTAGGAACTGTTTCCTGCTTGCATTTATGCCAGAATACATCAGGGAATGGTGATGTGGACAGATTCGTGAAGACAAAATGGTTTAAATAATAACTCTTTCAAGTGCTCTTGCATAAAATTTGGAAGATTTAGCTTATGCACTAATCTGGACTTGTGAACAGATAATCAAATGCTATGAGCCCTTGTTGGATCTGTCATTTGCATCAGATAGCAAACCCAAACTTTATTTTCTCCCTCTAGTGGATATAAATCATGTGAAGAGTTTTGTTTTATTGTGACAGTATAAAACGAGTTATTTTGATGCCCTGGTTAACTGGTGTTTGTCAATCAAAATCACAAAAACAGATGATCCCTTAATTTGTTTCACTGAAGCTTATTGACTTTGCCATGTGTAAATTCTCATTATGTTTTCCTACTTTACAACCATTACTGTAATAGTAATTCATTTGTGAAAAATGGTTTGCGATATCTTATCCAGAGATCTGTACATGAAGTAATTTATATTTGATGTGTCTACGAGTGACAGGCCAATTTTTGCAGCACTTGTCCAGTTTCATTGCTATAATAACATTTTCATGGCAACTTTGTGGTGATTTAGACAGAAGAGTAGAAAAGAAATATTGTTTGTTTTCTTTGGAAAATGAACATAATTCAAAACTACAACTATAAATTTGTTTTTAAACATATTTCATTGTAATACTTTCAAGGGAATTGTAAAATCTATCAAATGGGTGAAGTTGCTTACAAAGGGCACATTAGAAGATCAGTGCAAACTCTCAAATGGTGTGTAATAGCCAGTTTGTTCAAAAACAAAGAATTTAGTCAGGTGATTCTGAACTCTTGTTGTACAGTTAACAATGTTTTCTTATTTATTTTCCCATCAGTTAATTGAAAGAACCCAGGATCTAGATGCTGGTATTAGAAACAGTTTTGTATGATCTTGGCATTTATTAAGTGTAAAAGATCAGAAATAATCTGTTTGCGCTGAAACACATGCTTTCAATATGAGTCATTTGGAAGCAGGTTCCCTAACTAGTCAATAATTAGAATGCAGATAATATCAAAGGTTGCAATGATGAAAATCTATTCACAGCTAGTGCATAAACATGGAAATGCAGCTCGTTTTATTCCAATACATCTTGCAAAAATATCCAAGCTACATTAAATGAAAAATACATTTTTTAAAAACAGATGAAAATATGGGTATAATGAGGTTTGTGTCTTGCACAGGGAAAATTTAAAGAACACTTGGGGAAAATTTAACACCCAGTGCTTCAGAGACATAGATTCTGTTTTGGTTACCAAAATTGAAATCATGGCTTCATTTAGCACAGAAACAATTCGACCACCCCACCCAGTCTATGTTGACCTCCAGCCTCCCAGTTACACTTCGTACATTAAGCTCTATTTTATCCTTTGCAAATTCTCTTCATCTCCCACCCCCAATACAGACTTTCAACACTCACTAACACATTGGAAGAAATTTACAGAGGCTACTTAACCGAGGAATAGGCATCATGCAAACAGGAGAGTTTTAGTTTAAGGACCTGCTCCCGTGTCGTATCATTCTACCACATTGGAGCGTGGGAGGAAACCAGAGAAAATGGAGAAAATCCCTACCCACAGTCAGGGGAGAGCACACGAACTACAAGTAGTGTGCCCACGATGTTTGCAAAGCATGCACGTGTTTGTGCAGGAGTTTCACCACAGAAAATGTCAAAATTACTATGTGTGCGCGCATGCGTGTTGATTGCCTGGCATAATTATGCAGATGAGGTGGTTCATCAACATGCAGCACTGGTTTGACAGCAGCACTCAGAGAAACACAATAGCTGCAGATGCTGGAATCTTGAACAAAGAAAGAATTGCTGGAGGAGCTCAGCAGGTCAGACAATATCCATGGGTAGAAATGGTCAGTCACAGTTTTGAGTCAAAACTCTTTATCATGACTCAGATGAAATATGTAAAATTAAATATGTAAAGGGGGAAAGAAGCTGGGAGAGGGGTTCAGAAGTGATGGAGTGTAGGGCAGAAGGTGTGGGATGTGGAGAGGCAGGTACTATGAGTGTGGTGGTACACCACCGTCCTACTGCAGGGGGAAACCTCTGTACCTGCAGGTGTGTAAGGGGACAGGACAACACCTGGCCGGCTACCAATCGGTCGGCCTGAATGGATCAAGCCCCACCCGGTCGGGTGTCAGTCACCCTCCGGGATATAAGCCTACGCCGGCCTCCTGAGGCCTCACTCAGAGTTGCTGCAGCCACAACCAGCCTGGCTCTGTGGAAGTCTTTGTGGATTAAAGCCTGTTGTACAGTCTTTACCTTGTGTGTGTCTGATTCTGTCTAACAGTGCACCACAATGAGAAACCATGGTGGGGCTGGGGAGGGCAAGGAGAAAAAATGAAAAGGAGCTGAGGGGGTTGTGCAGGAGTTGAAGAAACGGCCACCCTATTCAAGGAAATAAAAGGATTCAGCAGGTAGGAATAGGTAAGGGCAAGTTTTAGATTTTTTCTTCTTGTCATAAACAGTGGGACTGGCAGCCAAGGCAAGGAATGCTCCTCTTGCAAAATGTGGGTCATCAGGGAAGCCAGCAATATCCCTTGTGACTTCATGTGAGAAGTACATCCAGCTACACCTCTAAGGAATTGAATAAACTCTGGATCATTTGGGAGCCAGAGGGGGTGATAGACAGGAGTTATGGGACACTATCACACTTAGGAGGCAGGAGGAGTGTAGATGGGTGACAATCAGTAGAGGGAAAGGGAACAGGCAGGCAGTGCAGGGCACCCCTGTGACTGCTCCCTTCATGAACAAGTATATCATTTTCTGGGGTATGATCTATAGTGATTATATTTCTGGCATAATCTGCTCTAATGCCTAAGAAGGGAAGGGAGGAGAAGAGGAGAGCTCTAGTGAGAGGTGATTCCATTGGTGAGGGACAGATAAGAGGTTCTGTGGAAGACATTGAGAATTTAGGATGGTATGTTGCCTTCCTGGAGGCAGGGTCCAAGATATCTCAGATCGAGTTCATGGCATTCTCTGGAGGGAGGGTGAACAGCCAGGTGTTATGGTCCATGTAGATGGACATGGATAGAAAGGGTGAGGAGGTCCTACAAGGAGAGTTCAGGGAGTTGGGCGCTAGGTTGAAGGACAAGGTCTCAAGAGTTGTGATCTAAAGATTGCTACCTGTGCCACATGCTAAAGAGTTTAAAAATATGAGGATAATACAGCTTAACGTGGATAAAGACAGGGAGGGAGGGCTTCAAGGGTTTGGATCACTGGGCTCCCTTCCAGGGAAAGTGGGATCTATTCCGATGGGGCAATTTGAATCTGAACTGGAGGGTGTCTAATACCCTGATGGTCAGGTTTGCTAGTGCGGCTCCAGTGGGTTTAAACTAGATTTGCAGGGGCATGGGAAACAAAATGCTGGAGCAGGTAGAGGAGTGAAGGAGGGAAAAGGTGATGTTAAAATTGCATTCACTGTTAGAAGTCAATGGGTTGTATTTGGTGGAAATGTCCTCAGGTGTATCTATTTCAATGCAAGTTGTAGGAAAGGCAGACAAGCTTAGAATGTGTATTGGCATGTGGCATTATGATATGGTGGCCATTAGTGAAAGTTGGTTGCAGGAGGAGGATGACTGGCTGTTCAATATTCTGAGTTTTCATTGATTTAGATGCAATAGAGTGGGGGGGGGGGTGATGAAAGGGGGAGCAGTGCCATTGCTCATCAGGGAAAATATCACGGCTGAGCTCAGTAAGACAGACCAGAGGGCTCATCTACTGAGGTTATAGCGTTGAAGCTTAAGAACGGGAAAGGTATGACTGCACTCATGTATTATAAACTGCCCAGTTGTTAATGAGAATTGGAGGAGCAAATCTGTAGAGGGATAGTAGACAGCTGCAGGAAACATAAGTTTGTGATAGTAGGAAGTTTTAATTTTCCACATATTGACTGGGACTCCTACACTGCAAAAGGGCTGGATGGCTTGGAGTTTGTCAAATGTGTTCAGGAAAGTTTTCTAAATCAATATATAGAGATATCAACTGGAGAGAATGCCATACTGGATCTCCTTTTAGGGACCAGGACAGGACAGTTGACAGAAGTATGTGTAGGGGAATATTTTGAGTCCAGGTATCATAATGTCATTAGTTTCAAGTTAATTATAGAGAAGAATAGATCAGGGCCTTGGGTTGAGATTGTAAATTGGAGAAAGGCCAATTTTTAGAAAATGCGAAAGGATCTAGAATGCATGGATTGGAATTGGTTGCTTTCTGGAAAAGATGTGTGAGGTAACTGGAGGACCTTCAAAGGTGAAATTTTGAGATTACAGAGTTTGTATGTTCCTGTCAGGATTAAAGGCAAGGTAAGCAGGAATAGGGAATCTTGGTTTAATGAGAATTTAACGAGGGATAATGAGAATTTGGTTCAGAAGAAGAGAGGTGGTATAGGCAACAAAAAGCAAATGAGTACTTGAAGAGTATTAATAAAAATCTCAAGAAAGAAATCAGAAGCCTAAAAGAAGACATGGGGTTGCTTTGGTAGATTTGAAGGAAAATCCTAAGGTTTTCTACTAATATATTAAGACCAAAAGGATCGTAAGGGACAAAATTGGTCCCCTTGAAAATCAGTGTAGTCAGCTTTTTATGGAGCCAATAAAAGATGGGGACATTGTAATTTAAAAGAAAAATCACTGCTCACTCAAGAAACGGGAACAAAGTCATGGGAAGTAAATAGAACAAACAGAGGTCATGGAACCTATGCAGATTAAAGGGGAGGAAGTGCTTGCTGTCTTAAAGCAAGTAAGGGTGGATAAATCCACAGGGCCTGAAAAGATGTCCTCAGATCTTGAGGTAGTCTAGTATAGAAATTGCAGGGGATCTGACAGAAATATTTAAAATAGCCACAGGTGTGTTCCGTTGCTTAAAAAAGGCTCCATATTAACCCTCGAAATTATAGACAGGTCAACCTGATGTCAATCAGAGATAAATTATTGGAAGGAGTTTTAAAAGATTGGATATAGAATTATTTGGATAGCCAGAAACTGATTAATGTTAGTCAACATGGCTTTGTGCATTGGTAGGTCATGATTAACCAATCTTGGATTTTTTTTTGGAGGAGGTTACCAGGAAAGTTGTGTCTACAATGAATTTAGTAAGGCCTTCGACGAGGTCCCACATGGAAGGTTAGTCAGAAAGGTTCAGATGCTAGGTATTCATTGTGAAGTAGTGAATTGGATTCGACAATGGCTGGACAGGAGAATCCAGAGAGTAGTGGTGGATGATTGCTTCTTAGACTGGAGGCCTGTGACGAGTGGTGTGCCTCAGGGATCGGTGCTGGGACCATTGTTTTTTGTCATCTATATCAATGATCTGGATAACATGGTAAATTAGATCAGCAAGCTTGCAGATGACACTAAGATCAGAGGTGTGCAGATAGCGAAGAAAGTTTTCAGAGCTTGCAGATGGAAAAATGGACTGAAAAATGGCAGATAGAATGTTACGCAGACAAGAGTGAGATGTTGCTTTTTGGAAGGACACATCAAGAAAGGACAATAAATGGTAGGACACTAAATAGTGTGGTAGAACAGAGGGATCTGGGAATACAGAAACATAATTCCCTGAAGGTGGCCTCACAGGTAGATAGGGTTGTAAAGAGAGTTTTTGTCATATTGGCCTTCATTAAATCAAAGTACTGAGGATATGAGTTGAGATGTTATGGTGAAGTTGTATAAGGCATTGGTGAGGCTAAATTTGGAATATTGTGTGCATTTTTGAGCACCTAACTACAGGAAAGATATGAATAAGATGGAAAGAGTTCAGAGACGATTTATTAGGATGTGGCCAGGACTTCAGGAACTGAGTTACAGGGAAAGGTTAAACGGGTTAGGACTTTATTGCATGGAGTGTAGAAGAATGAGGGGGGATTTTATAGAGGTATTTAAAATTATGAGGGGGATAGATGGAGTAAATGTAGATAGGCTTTTTCCACTGAGGGTAGGTGAGATACAGAGTATATGGGTTAAGAGTGAAAGTGGAAAAGTGTAGGGGGATCATAAGGAAGAACTTCTTCACACATAGAATGGTAGGAGTGTGGAATGAGCAGCCAGATGAATTCGTAAATGCAGGCTAATTTTAACATTTAAGAAGAATTTGGGCAAGTACATGGATGGGAGAGGAATGGAAGGCTATGGACTGGGTGCAGGGTGGGACGAGGCCAAAAAAAATGGTTTGGCACAGACTAGAAGGCCGAAGGGGCTTGTTTCTGAGCTGTAATGTTCTATAGTCCACTCATGTTTAACAGGTATAAAATGGGTGTCTCATTCCTTTATTCTGCTCTCCATCCCTCTCAGTGATCTCCCTTCTTCCCAACACGCCTCTCATGCAACACCTTTGCCTACGTATTGGCTCATTATTGTGCGTGTCATCACAACTCCTCACTCTGACTGCATGTGTGTGTTACCAATGGCGGTCGGCTACACATTACTAATGGCACCCAGTTTGTGCATGAACACCACTTCTCGTGCATGTCACTCCGAGCAAACAGCTCGCAGTACCAGGCCCAGGTAGGCATGAGTCCACGACAACTGTTTTGTATGTTATTCCTTCTGGTCAGTCTCAATCTGAATGACATGAACACAAATTTCTCTCAGAGTAACTCCCATCCGCATCTAATTGTAGTTACCATATCTTCTTCATTAGTTCCTTTTCTTTTTATTTAACTTTTCTTCCTATTCCGTCACTCTGTTCCTAATGGTTTCACCCTCTACCTGTACTTCCATGTCTCATGCTTTGTGTCCTGTACCCAATCACCTTTGGGCTTCTACTTCCATTTTCTTTTACCCTTTATATCTGTAATTTTACCTATCTTGATTTAGTCTTGATGAAGAATTTGGGTCCAAAATGTTGACTGATCACTTTTACCCATCAATGCTGTCTGACCTGCTGAGTTCCTCCAGCAATCCTACAACAGTAGCATTTGCTATGCTGCAATTCCAGGAAACGAGGCCCTTTTGAATTGCCTTGTAAAACAGAATTAACCGGGCAATTTACTCGGTTAACGACCGAAGGATCAGGGAATTCAAAAGGTCTTACCCAGTATAGGATCAGCAACCACATGAAGGTTCAGTGGTGATTATTTCTGCTTGCTATTCCTGCAAGTTTACAAGTGCTAGGTTATTGCTTATTTCCAGTTGCTGCAGAGGTGCTTCAGGTGCTGATAGGTTTACTGGGCTTTCTGCTCAAATCGATTGCACTCAAACTAAATGGCATGGGCGCTAATCCCGATTTCCATCTGAAGGTCAGGATGCTTAAGAATAAAGGAGGCAACTTTTAGAAAGAGGAGGTAGGGGGGATCCAAAATGAATACTTTGGTTTTGTGTTCACCAGAGAGAGGGACATTGATCAATGTGAAGTCAGTATTAGAGCAATCTTGTGTAAAAGATCATGTGGAGGTTCAGAAAGAGGAAGTGCTGTATGTTCTTAAAAATATTAGAATTGATAAGACCCTGTGAGCAGATGAGATATATATCAGGATACTATATGAAGCGAGGGAAGAGATTGCCGGGGCTTCGGCAATGATCTTTGTGTCCTTGCTGGCCACTGAGGAGGTAAAGGAGGAATGGAAAATGGCATATGTGATCATCTTGTTTAATAAAGGATGAATCCTGGGAGTTGTAGATCAGTGAGTCTTGCATCAGTGCTGGGCAAACTATTGGAAAGGATTTTTGGGGACAGTATTTATGAACACTTATAGAAGGGATACTCAGCATGACTTTTTATGAGTTAGATCATACTTCAAGAGCCTAATTGAGATTTTTTGAGGAAGTGGTGGGTTCCTGAAACGTTGCCAGAGGAAGTAGTGGTGATGGATGCATGGCAATATTTAAAATTATTGAAACAAGTACAGGAAAAATTTAGAGCAGTGGTTCTCAACCTTTTTCTTTCCTCTCACATACCTCTTTAAGTATTCCCTATGCCATAGGTGCTCTGTGATTAGTAAGAGATTGCTTAAGGTGGTATGTGGGCGAAAAGAAAAAGTTTGTAAACCACTGTTTTAATTATACCTAATTGACTCGTTATGTGCACGGTTTCTTAACTCCAAAGGAAATGGGCCAATGACAATTTTTCTCAAACAAATTATTTCTGTAACAATTGGGTCCAGAGCAGTGATTCTCAACCTTCCCTTCCCACTCACATACCACCTTATGCAATCCCTCACTAATCACAGAGCACTGATGGCATAGGGATTCCTTAAAGTGGTACGTGTGTGGAAAGAAAAAGGTTGAGAACCACTGATTTAGAAGGATGTGGGTCAAACATTGGCAACTAGGCCTTATTTCGGTAGACAACTTGGTTGGTGTGGAAAAGTTGCACTGACGAGCTTGATTCAGAGCTATAAAACTGTGATTCTGTTGAGCATTAGTATCATTGTATAGCATAGAAACAAACCCTTTAACCTACCAAGTCTATGCCAACCATCATGTGTACATATACCTGACCCACTTGCAGGGATTAATTCCGTATCCCTCTCTGCCTTGCTCATTCAAGTATCTGTCCATATGAGTCTGAAACATTGCTACTGTTGCTGCTTCCTTCTGCCAGCTAATTCCAAATACAAACTACTTTTTGTGTGGAAAAACGTGCCTTCAAATCGCATGTAAACCTAGTCCCTTTCACCTTAAACCAGTGCCTTATGGCTTTAGACACCCCTACCAGGTGCCTGTCTAACAGGTCTCTTCCTCTCATTACATCTTTGTCTCTCTCTTCTTTGGCTTGGCTTCGCGGACGAAGATTTATGGAGGGAGTAAATGTCCAAGTCAGCTGCAGGCTCGATTGTGGCTGACAAGTCCGATGCGGGACAGGCAGACACGGTTGCAGCGGTTGCAGGGGAAAATTGGTTGGTTGGGGTTAGGTGTTGGGTTTTTCCTCCTTTGCCTTTTGTCAGTGAGGTGGGCTCTGCGGTCTTCTTCAAAGGAGGTTGCTGCCCGCCGAACTGTGAGGCACCAAGATGCACAGTTTGAGGCGATATCAGCCCACTGGCGGTGGTCAATGTGGCAGGCACCAATAATAAAGAAATCAGCAATTCCCAGGGCGTGTGAACAACATACTTGTACATGGTGTGACAATGATTTGTACATTCAGTAGCTCTGGGGCAGAATCATGTTCAGATATCAGCAGAAAAAAAATACAGCTTAGCATCTGTTCACATACTTCCAAATTATGGTGGGAGGGATAATTGTCCTTCCCTGTGGCAATGAAATGTAAGGTGCATTTATGCTATCAGATCAGGGTGTCTGTCAGTTGTGAACTCAGCTTCAAAATTGTAATATAATTTAAACATAGTTTGGCACACACTGCCCCAGTTAAAATAAACCAACAAAATAGCATCTGAAAATGGAGCTGCTGTGTACCTACTCGGTATATATGAGCATTCTACCTGATGGTGTACTTTAGAGGAACATTGCCTCATACGTGCTAATCAACTTTACAAAACGAAAGTAAGTGAGTTAAACTTTTATATAAAGAGAGCAAGTTTTTTGGTTGAAACTGTTTTTACCTGAGAGCAGTGTTTGCCAAACAATTTGCAGCAACGTGCGCATTTGTAATTGCAAAAGGAATAGGAAGTTTTTAAAAGAGCAGCCTTGCAACGATAACCAAGTCGACCTAATTAGTATGTATAATACAGAATCAGAATTTATTGTCCTGAGCATGTCACGGCCACTTTATCCACATTATCCCTTTCAAGTTCCTGCTGTTCCTCACAGAATCAAGTACTTGTGGGAGTGACCTTCATCTCTTCCCCCCCCCCCCACCCCCTTTTCACCAGCACACATGCAGAATCCCTTGGACCACCATAGTCACTTCAGAATGGAGCGATTGAGGGTGATGAATATATGCTTCATAACACAGGATATATGGATGGCTCCTAAGTAGACGTGAATTTGCAGTGTTGACCCATGATATGACTTAAACAGTGCAATGATCCAAACAGATGATCAGCATTGCAAGTTCACACGTCCAATCATATGCAAAGAATCAGAAGTTGTATTTGAAAAAAATACAGTAATTTGATGTCAATTTTTGTGCTTATGAGCTCTGTAATAATAATTCCAGTATTCTATATTTTGTTGTACGAGGCCCACAGTTTCTTTGCTTAGCTTTTCCAGCCCTCATGATCATTTTTAAAGATACAGATAGTATTGACTCAAATGCATATTTACAAGTTCAATATATGATTCAAGTAATAAAGAAGTCCTGTTTAAAGTTTGTGATTTTAGCTTCAATCTGTAGATTCCAAATTTACCTTTGTGTTCTCGAACATGGTTAAATCGTTTTTATTCACAAGTTTGTTGTGAGCATTCTTCATAGATTGTCCCCTCAATCTAGATTTGGTGTCTTTTCTGCCAATCTGTGATCATGCATATGAAAGACAGTGTCTCTGACAGCATAGCACCTCTGCACTCTGAATTGGACTATCTGGCTAGATTTGTGCTTAAGTCTCTACAAGGACTTCCTATCAAATGCAAGTCTTGTACCTCTGAACAAAGCATGCCCATGTCATGTGCTGGTGAGATTAGAAATAGGAGGATTATGCAGCTAAACCAGTTGCTAAAGGCATAGTGTGAGTGGGATGGCTTCAGGATTCTGGATCATTGGGCTCCCTTCCAGGAAAGGTGGGACCTGTTCCGAAGGGACAGTTTGCATCTGAACTGGAGGAGGACAAATATTCTTGCGGGAAGATTTACTAGCGCTGCTTCGGTAGATTTAAACTAGATTTGCAGCAGGAGGAGAACCAGAGGGTTAGAGCAGATGGTGAGGTGGAGGAGGACAAAGTTCTTGCAAGGACTGCATGTATAGACAGAAATCAAAGGTTTGTATATGATAGAAATGTTCTCAGGTGTATTTATTTAATTTTAAGGAGTATTGTCGGAAAGGCAGATGAGCTTAGGGTGTGAATTGGCACATGGAATTATGACATTATTGCCATTAGTGAGACTTGGTTATAGGAGGGGCAGGACTGGCAGCTCATTGTTCTGGGGTTTTGTTGTTTCAGGCATGATAGGGGGGAGAAATGAAAGGGGGAGGAGTAGCATTGCTAGTTAGGGAAAATATCACAGCTGTGCTTGGACAGGACAGCCCAGAGAGTTAAGTTTCAAAATAGGAAAGATGTGACCACACTGATAGGGTTGTATTATATACCACCCAATAGTCAGAGAGAATTGGAGGAACAAATTTATAGAGAGATGGCAGACAGATGTAAGAAACAGAAATTTGTGAATTTTCCACATATTGACTGGGACTTCCATATTGTAAAAGGGCTGGATGGCTTGGATTTTGTGAAATGTGTTCAGGAAAGTTTTCTAAATCAATATATAGAAGTACCAACAAGAGAGGATGCAATACTTGATTAGGGAATCAAACAGGTCAGGTGATCGAAGTACTCTATGTGTAGGTAAACATTTTGGGTCCAGTGACCATAATGTCATTAGTTTCAAGTTAATTATGGATTAGGATAGGTCTGGTCCTTGAGTTGAGATTCTAAATTGGAGAAAGGCCAATTTTGTGGAAATGAGAAAGTATCTAGGAGGAGTGGACTGGGATAAGTTGTTTTCTGCCAAGAATGTGTTCAGTAAGTGGAAGGCCTTCGAAGGTGAAATTTTGAGAGTGCGGAGTTGGCATGTTCCTGTCAGAATTAAAGGCAAAGTTAATAGGCATAGGGAACCTTTGTTTTCAAGGGTTATTGGCCATCTGGCTAAGAGGAAGAGAGAGGTGCACAGGCAACAAGGAGCAAGCGAGGTACTAGAAGAGTATAGAAAATATAAGAAAATACTTGAGGAAATCAGGAAGGCAAAATTAAGACATGAGGTTGCTTTGGCAGATAATGTGAAGGTGAACCTGAAGGGTTTCTACAAGTATGGTTGAGAGTAAAAGGATAGTCAAGGACAAAATTGGTCCCTTAGAAGATCAGAGTGGTCGTCTATCTGTGGAGCCTCACGAGATGAGGGAAATCTTAAACAGCTTTTTGGTATCAGTATTTAGTCGGGAAATTGGCATAGGTTGTAAGGAAGGGAAAAAAGCAGTAGTGGCTTGGAATATATGGAGATTAAGGAGGAAGAGGTGCTTACTGCTTTACAGTGAATAAAGGTAATTAAATCGCCTGGGCTTGACATGATATTTTCTTGCACCTTGAGGGAGACTAGCGTAGAATTTGCAGGGGTCCTAGCAGAAATATTTAAAATATGAGGTGCCGGAGGATTGTTGTTCCATTATTTTAAAAAAGGCTCCAAAAGGAAACCAGGAAATTACAGGCCAGTGAACCTGATGTCAGTAGTGGGTAAATTATTCTGAGAGATCAGGTATACAAGTATTTGGATAGCCAAGGGCTGATTAAGAATAGTCAGCATGGCTTTGTGCATAGTAGGTTGTGTTTAATGAATCTTAGAGTTTTTCAATGAGGTTACCAAGAAAGTAGATGAAGGTAAGGCTGTGGAAGTTGTCTACATGGACTTTAGTAAGGTCCCACATGGGATGTTGGTTCAGATACTAGGTATCCATGGAGAGGTTGTAAACTGGATTTGAAATTGGCTGAATGGGCGAAGACAGAAAGTGGTAGTGGATGATTGCTTCACAATCTAGAGACCTGTGATTAGTGGTGTGCCTCAGGGATGGTGTTTGGACCATTGTTGTTTGTTGTCTACATCAAGGATCTGGATTATAATGTGGGAAATTGGATCAGCAAATTTGCTGATTACATTAAGATTAGAGGTGTAGTGGATAGTGAGGAAGGTTTTCAAAGCTTGCAGAGGGATTTGGACCAACTTGGAGAATGGGCCAAAAATGGAAGATGGAGTTTAATGCAGACAAGTGTGAGGTGATGCATTTTGGAAGGTCAACCAAGGTAAGACATACGGAGTAAATGGTAGGGCATTGAGGAGTGCAGAGGAACAAAGGGATCCGGGAATACAGATACATAATTCCCTGAAAGTGGTGTCACAGGTAGACAGGGTTGCAAAGAAAGCTTTTGACATATTGGTCTTGATAAATCAAAGTAGTGAGTACAGGAGTTGGGATGTTATTGTAAGGTTGTATAAGACACTGGTGAGGCCAAATTTGTGTGCAGTTCTGGTCACCAAACTACAGGAAAGATATCAGTAAGATTGAAAGAGTGCAAAGAAGATTTATTAGGATGTTCCTGAGTCTTCAGGAGCTGAGTTTCAGAGAAAGATTTAAAAAGTTAGGACTTTATTCCTTGGAGTGTAGAAGAATGAGGGGAGATTTGGCAGAGGTTTACAAAATTATGAGGGGTATAGACAGAGTAAATGCAAGTAGGCTCTTTCCACTTATACAAGAGGACATGGCTTTAGGGTGAAAGGGGAAAGGTTTAGAGGGAACATTAGGGAAAATTTCTTCACTCTGAGAGTGGTGGAAGTGTGGAATGAACTGCCATCTGACGTAAATGTGGGTTCACTCTTTAGGTTTTAAGAATAAATTGGATAGATACATGGATGGGAGAGGTCTGGAGGGTTATGGAATGGGGGAAGGTCAGTGGAATGAGTGGAATGTTGTTTTCAGCACAAACTAGAAGGGCCGAATGGCCTGTTTTCTGTGTTGTAGAGTTCTATGGTTGAGAGAAATGTCAGAAGCATCCAGCATTAAATATAATTTTTGCAGATGCAATTTGACGTATTTATTTCCAACTTTGCATGTTTGATTTTTCTCCTGACAGCAAAAAAACATGTTGAACCCTTTCATTCTGTCTCAGTAGGGCCCATTTTACATAGCATGCAACTGCACTGATGAGATTGCACTGTGACTCTATCTTCTTTATGTCCCCATGGGTTTGTCAGAAATAAAAGCTCAAACTGAGTGACAAGGGACATTCTGCACCGTGCTCCTAATTTATCCAAAGCTGAATGCATAAAAGGTTTAACCACAAGGAGGAAGAAATTGGAATGAATAACACTCAAAAAGTCATGTGCAGAGCATAAACTGCACAAGTGTTTAAACGACTAGGTTGTCAACATTCCTGTAATTTAAAGAGCTTTCTGTATTTGAAAGGAATGTTGTCCGTCTCATAAAATATTGATACAGAACACAAATTTTCCTGTCTATGGAGATGGAGCTTAGGATCCTGAGGACAACTACGACTTAAAAATTTTTTTCAGACATACAGCACAGTAAGAGACCCTTCTCGCCCATGCTGCCCAATTGATCTACAACCACTGTATGTTTTGATCGGTGGGAGAAAACTGTAGCATCCGGAGGAAACCCACGCAGACATGGGGAGAACATACAAATTTCTTACATTTAGATCCAGATTCGAACAGGCGCTGTAACAGCATTGCACTAACCACTCCTGTTGTCCATTTTTATTTAAAAAAATGATTGGTAATGTGTTCTACCCTGGAGTCCAACATAAGCAGAAGCATCCAGTCCAGGCCTTGGGGATTTCAGGGACCAGTTTGCTGAAAGGCAGCCAGCCAAGACCTGGGAACCCTTGATAAAATATGAAGCTTTTATTAATTTATGGAGTAGCTTATAGTTGAGTGGTTTGATTTCAGGAACGGTTAATTGGCAGGTTAATAAAATTGATAATTTTAAAATAACTAATTGGGCTGGGATTGCTTCTTATTCTATGAGAGTTCATTAAAGAATTCTCTTCCATCATCTCCCCAGATCTTAGCACATCACAGTTTATATCAACCATTCTCCTGAAATTTATCTCAGAGTTGCATGATAGCCAAGAAATTTCAGGTTGTATGAACAGTAGTGAAAAAACTACATTCTGCATCTGAGACTCTGTACTAATTAATATTTGTTTATTTATTTTAATAGATAAAATATTTTTCCTGCACATATATATTATTTCTCTGTATGTGTGTAATATCTGATTGTGCGAATGCATGTTTTGCACTGAGGACTGGAGAACGCTGTTTCATCGGGTTGCACCTATACAATCAGATGACAACTAAACTTGACTTGAAAGCTGTTTACTTAGCACTTCTTAACCATGATAGTATATCATGTGATAAAATTATATTTGATTTAACATAAGTCGTCACATCTTAGCTTTTCAGTGACAAGGATTTCATGAAGGCATTTGATAAAGTGACTTGAAAAAAAATTGCTTTGGAAAATCAGGAGTAATATAATTATGCCACCGGTCTCTACATCAGCCTAGTGCAGACTAAGTCACCATTTTGTGGAATATCTGTGCCTGTTCTGCCATGGCCATTCTAAACTCTGGTTGTAATCCATTTCAGCTTCCCCTCCCATTCCCACACTGACCTGTTCACTGTTGGCTTTCTCCATTGCCAGGGTGAGGCCAAATGCAATGTACAAGGAGCACAACTTGTATTCTGCCTAGGTAGTCTACAAACCAATGGTGTGACATTGTGTTTTACCTGAATTTGGACATTACAATCTCAGTGCTCCCTTCTTTCCTGATCCACCCAGGTTCTCTCCTCTCCCACCTCATCCCATTGGTCTACCACCACACTCTAAACCTACCAACTCTTGTATCCCTGTTCCAATTGGTTCCCGTCATCCTGTCTTCTCTTGACCTACCAGATTCCAGCATCTGCAGCCTCTTGTATCTTTATCACCGACCCAGTTCTGTCTCGACTTCCATCCTTCCTTGCACCCACCTGGTGGCTCTGCCACTTTTTTCTCACTTTCTCCTTGGCTGTCTATCATACAGCAGCCACTTTCTCCCAACATACTCCCTCCCGCAGCTGTCTATCACACAGCAGCCGCTTTCTCCCAACATACCCCCTCCCGCACCTGATTTAATCTGTCCATTATCTCCCTTATCTGATTCCACCTATTGCCTGCCAGCTCCTGCCTCACTCCCCCCTCTCACCTCTGTATGCTGGTTCTCTCCCTGATGCAGGATCTCAGCCCAAAACATTGACTATGCTATTTGGCCAGTGAGTTCCCCCAGCAGTTTAGTTTTTAGCATGACAGAAGATTAGCTAGCTAACAGGAAAAAGGAGAATGGGCATACATGATTTTTTTTGGTTAGCAAGATGGATGGACTGGTGTGCCACAAAATGAGAGCTATGCTCTCATGTTTTTACAATTTATGAGAATGACTGGGATGGAGGCCACCTGATTGTTACATTTGCTAATGGCACAAAAGTAGATAGGATAGTAATTTGTAATTAGGACAGAAGGTGTAGAATGAATGAATGGGCAAAGATCTGGTAAATGAGGAAAATGTGGAGAAAGGTGAAATTTTGGGGACCAGTTTAAAAATGTTTATTTGCAATTGGCGAGAGGGTACAGAGCATGAGATGGAGAAGGATCTGGTGAACAGCATATGATTTGCAAAGGCTCATATGCAGGAACAGAAAATAATTAGAAAAACAATTGGATGTTGAAGCTTGTAGCAAGTGAAATGGAATGTGAAGACATTTTTAGTTATATGGAGCACTGAAGATATCAAAATATTATGTACATTGTTGGTGTCAATATTTAATGAAGAATTTTCATGTATCGGAGGGATTTCAGAATAAGGTCAACCAGACTGATACCCTAATTAAGATAAATTCTTTTGAGGGTAAGTTTGACTGGTTGGATTGCATCTGATGGAGTTTAGAGAGAGAGAGGACTTGATTAAAACCTACAAGATCCTGAGGAACCTTGCCAGTGTAAGATGGGTGAATCTAAACCTGGTGTCGTTGTTCCCAAACATGTAGAGGCTCAGTTAAGACAAAGAAAAGTGATTTTTTTTTCCTCTGAGGGTGGAGAATCTTTGGAGCTCGCTTCCTCGATCCTTTGAGGAAGGAAAGTTTGGAATATTTTTAAGACCAAGGCAGATGCTTGATAAGCAAAGTGTGAAGGTATACTGTGGCTTGATAAGAATGAAAAGTTGACGTTACAATGAGATTGGCCATGACCTTATTGACTGTTGGAGTAGGTTGGATAGGGTGAGTGCCAAGTGGTTGCTAATTCATAATGTATGCTCACATGTTTGTTTGAGAACAGACACCATTAATGCAGTGCTTATTGGTATTGGCACATTGTTATGTTTGGCAACACTAATGCTACACCAAAATGCACAGCAGAGAGAAATATACATGAGACATTTACATTAGAACACATTGATAGAAACTAAAAGAACCAGTTCCTTCACTTTCCTTGGTTTCAGAACTCCAACTCCCAGTAGTTCTGCAATATCATGTATCACAGAGGAACTTGGCAATATTGATAGTCTTAAGACATTTGAGTAAAGTTATGCCATTCAGCCCATCAAGTCTGATCCACCATTCAAATCATGGCTGATGTATTTTTTTCCTCTCATCCCCATTTTCCTGCCTTCTCAACATAACCCTTAATGCCATTGCTTATCAAGTGCCTATCAACCTCCACTTTAAATAAACCCAATGATTGGGCCTCCACAGCCATCTGAGGCAACAAATTCCATAGATTCAGCACTCTCCGGCTGAAGAAATTTAGCTTCATCTCTGTTCTAAAGGGACATCCTTTTATTCTGAAACTGTATCCTTTGATTGTAGACTTCCCCACTACTGGAAACAGCTTTTTTTCCAGCGAGTACAGGCCCAGAACAAACGCTTCTCATATGTTAACCTTGTCATCCCAAGGATCATTGGTCTAAATCTCCACTGGACCCTCTCCAATGCCAGCACATCCTTTCTTAGATGTTGGACCCATAACTGCTCACAATGCTCCAAATGTGCTCTGACCAATGCCTTATAAAGCTTCAGCAGTATATCTTTGCTGTTATATTCTTGTCCTCTTTGCCTTCCTTACTACAGACTTAATCTACAAGTTAACCTCTAGGGAATCCTTATATTATAGGGACTCCCAAGTTTCTGAATTCTTGCTCCATTTAGAAAATAGTCCACTTTTTCATTCCTTTGACCAAATTGCATGGCCATGCACTTTTGTTTGCTGTATTTTATCTGCCACTCCTTTTTGCCATTCATTTGCAGACATCCTGCTTCGTCCACACTACTTGTCCATGAACTTATCTTTGTATCTCATAAGCAATCTTGGCCATAAAATAATTCCATCATCTAAACTGTTTATGTGAAAAGCAGCAGATTCAAGACAAAACCAAGTCACTGGAAGTCAGCCAGAAAAGGCCCTTTTTATACCCACTCTTTGTTTCTACTAGTCAGCTAATCTTCCATCCATGCTGGAACTATTCCTGTAATTCCTTTGTTGTTCAATAGCCTCACAAGGAACACCTTGTCTCAGAATTATTATTAAACATTCTCTGGATGCTTGTTTATTGCACATGACCTGGGACAAATGCTTACCCTTTTCTGTTCTGTTCTTCAACTTTATCTTTCACCCTGCTCATCTTTGACACTTCTTTCCTTCTCTCTTCCAATTCTTCCTGTGAAACTCCAAGACATCTGTTTCAGTACATCCAGCCCAGTGGACAAACTACTCCATTCTACTTACATTTCTTAACAATGACAAGTTTATTGTCATGTGTAGTGTACAAAGTATCAAAATTCTTATTTCCTGCAATCAAATAGGTACTTCATTTAAAAAAAAACCTAGTATACATAATTTTAATGAAAAAGAGGCAATAAATACCAAATATACGAACAATAATTATTTAGTGTTAGCCTAGTGACAGAAAAATGTAATTTTGCAATATTGTGGACAGTTCCTTTATGGTTTCAGAGCACGATCACAGGAGACAGGAACCAAAACAGGCCATTTGGCCCATCAAGTCTGTTCTGCAGATCCACCCTAAGCTAAACTGTTCTCAGATATAGTTCCGAATTCTGGCCTTTTCCCCTTGGTATTAGAGATAAGGGGAAATGGTAATGACTAATTAGATATCTATCAATCTCCCCCTTAAACTCCCCTAATGATCTGTCCTCCACAGCTGTATGTGGCAACAAATTCCACAAATCCACAACCCTCTGGCTAAAGAAATTTCTCCTCATCTCTGTTTTAAATGGGTACATTCTAAAACTGTGTCCTCTTGTCCTGGATTCACCCACCAAGGGAAACATCTTATTCATATCTACTCTGTTCATTCCTTTAAGCATTCAAAATGCTTCTATGAGATCCCCTCTCATTCTTTTATACTCCAATTAATACAGTCCAAGAGTCACTAAGTGTTCCTCATATATTAACCCTTCCATTCCAGGAATCATCCTAGTAAATCTTCTGTACTCTCTCCAACATTATTACATCCTTTCTAAGATAAGGGGCTCAAAACTGCACACAATACTCCAAATGAGATCTCACCAGTCCCTATAGAGCCTCTTCCACACTTCTTTACTCTTGTGCATTATTCCTCTTGAAATGAATGCCAACATAGCATTTTCTTTCTTTACTGCTGATCCATCCTGGTGGTTAAACTTTAGGTTATCCTGCACAAGGTCCCCCAAGTCCCTTTGCACTTCTGAATGTTGAATTTTCTCCCATCCAAATAATAATGTCTGTTTATTTCCTCTTCCAAAGTGCATAACTCTACTTTTCTCAACATTGTATCTCATCTGCCATTTCTTTGCTCACTCTCCTAAGCTGTCCATGTCTCTCTGCAACCTTTGGTTTCTTCAACACTGCCTACTCCTCCACCCATCTTGGTGTAATTTGCAAAATTGGCCACAAAACCATTCAATCCATAATTTAAATCATCAATATACATTGTAAAAATAAGTGGCCCCCAACACCGACCCCTGTAGAACACCAATAGTATCCAGCAACCATCCAGAATACGATCCCTTTATTCCCACCATTTACTTTCTGCCTATCAGCCAACGATCCACCCAATTTAATATCTTTCCTGTAATTCCATGGGGTCTCATCTTATTAAGCAGCCTCTTATAGGGCACCGTATCAAAGGCCTTTTGGAAATTCAAATTCACAACATTTGCAGTCTCTCTCTGTGATTTCCTCAAAAAAATTCCATTAGGATGGTCGAGTAGGATGTTCCCTTCATGAAACCATACTGGCTTGGACCTATCATGTCATACACCTCGAAGTATTTCATAATCTCATCCTGGAGAATTGACTCCAATATTTTTCCAACTACCAATATCAGACCAATAGACCTATAATTTCCCTTTTTATCTGCCTGCCTCCTTTCTTAAACAATGGATCTACATTTGCAACCTTCCAATCCTCTAGAACCATACCAGTCTATTGATTTCCGGAAAATCAATTCCAATATCTCCACAATCTCCAAAGTCACCTCCTTCAAGACCCATCAGGTCTGGGAGATTTATCTACCTTCAGTCCATTCATCTTACTAAGCACTATCTCTCTAGTAATTCTATTCCCTGAGACCTCTGACTATCAGGCATATTGTTATTGTCTTCCTCAGTGAAGACTGATGCAAAATATTCATTTAGTTCCTCTACTATCTCTTTGTTGACCATTATAATTCTTCCAGCATAATTTTCAATCAGTCCTATATCTACCTGTGTCTCTCTTTCACTCGATATATTTTTTTTAAAATCAGTATCCTTTTGCAGGTTATTTGCCAACTTCCTTTCATAATTCATCTTTTCTTTCTTAATGACTTTTTGTCTTTTTTTTGTGTTCTTAAGTTTCCCAATTCTCTTTTTCTGCTAATTTTTGCTTCCTTGTCTGCCCTCCCTTTTGTTTTTATTTTATCCTTAACCTCTCATTAGCTACATTTGTGCCATTTTTCCATTCATAATTTTCTTTTTTCTTGGAATATTTCTATCCTGCACTTTCTTTATTTTTTGTAGAAATATCATCCAATTCTGTTCTGCCGTCACTCCATGTAGCTTACTTTTCCAATCAACTTAGGCCAGTTCCTCTTTCATACCACTGTAATTTCCTTTGTTCCACTGAAATATTGACACACCTGATACCAGCTTTTCCTTTTCAGATTTGAAACTGAACTCAATCATATTATGATTGCTACTTCCTAAGGGTTCCATTACCTTTAATTTCCTAATCACCTCAGGTTCATTACACATCATCCAATCCAAAACTGCTGATCCCCTGGCGGGCTTATCAACAAACTGTTCCAAAATGCTATTCCATAGGCATTCTACAAACTCTCTCTCCTGAGATCCAGTACCTTCCTGGCTTTCCCCAAATACCTTTCATTTTATAATTCCCCCATAATTATTTTGACATTCTCCTTTTGACAGGCTTTATCTATCTCCAGCTGTAGTTCGTAGTCCACTTCCCAGCTATATATAACTGCCAATAGGGTCCTTTTACCTTTGCCAGTACTTAACTCAACCCATCAGGAATCTACCATTTCTGACCCTATGTCTCTTCATTCTAGTGATTTAATATCATTTCTTACCAAGAGGGCCTTGCCACCCCCTCTACCTACCTGCTTATCGTTACTATATACTGTGTACCCTTGGACATTCACCCGCTAATCACACCCATCATTAAACCATGTCACAGTGAAGGCCACAATGTCATATCTTTCAATGTGCAGCTGTACAACAAGGTCATCTACTTTATTCCTAATGCTCCAGTCATTTATGCACAGTACCCTTAGATCAGTGTCTTTTACCAATTTCTCTAGCAATTCCATTGTACAGCAAACAATCTTGTCGTTTCACCTGCCTGTCCTTTTTGCCTTTGCTGCGTGTTATTTTTGAATTTGTTCTATTTTCCTCTTCCTCTTTCTTGACCCTAACACCCTGGTTCCCTTCTACCCTAATCTCTGTATTCACATTCTGATTCCCACCGCCTTGCCAAACCAATCAATGATTCATTTAACAAAGGGAGCTTCGAGTGCCTGATAGCTTTTGGAAAGAAACTGGTCTTGAACCTAGAGGTGCTGGTCTTCAGGCTTCTCTACCTTCTGCCTGAAGGTAGCAGAGAGAAGTGATTGAGGTGATGTGCAGTGATACTTGCAGATCTGTGGAATTTTCCTAGTATTTTCTATTTTTATTTCAGATTTATAGCACATGTAGCCTCTTTGCAACAGGATCCTCAGTTTTGTCATTAGTAGATGCCAATTAGTGCAGATTTGCGCATTCACCTCCTCTCTGGCCATTGGCAATGGGGGCACCTCAAGGATACTTGTTTAGTCCCGTTTGATTCCCTTTACACATGCGTAGTCAGTTTTGGCCACAACAGTTGTGATAGTACAGACCTATCACCAATGTATATAGTTACAGTATCTAGAGTATGTAATGACTGTGCTTACAGTGATTGGCTGAGAGCTTAGCCACGCCTACTGTCTGGGCCTTAAAGGGTTGTGTCCCTAGCCAGGTCGGATCATTCCGGACTGGTCGGCCACCTGTGAAGAGCTCCTGTCTTTTGCTAATAAAAGCCTTGGTTTGGATCAATAAGTCTTTGGTTCTTTCGACGAGCTCTACAACAGTATCTATAAATTTGCTGATGACACCACCATTGTTGGGTGAATAATGGGAAATGATGAGGCAGAGTATAAAATGGAGCTTGAGAATCTGGTTGTCTGGTGCCAGAACAACAATCTTATTTTCAATGTCAGCCAAACCATGGAAGTTAATGTGGACTTTAGGAAAGAAGTAGAGGGAGTTAATATCTTAAAATTCCTGGAGTCCGCACATCAGTGAACCTCTCCGAAGCTATCACATTGAGACAACTGTAAAGAAAGCCTTTACATTTTTTTTAAGACTGAGGAGATTTGGCATGTCATCTGATGCTTTGTCATACCTCTGTAGGTATTCTGTGGTGTGACAGGGTATTTAGAGGTGGTTTGGGAGGAATTGTTAGAGCAGCTTGCACACACACATTTTAAAACACAGATTTTTTTTGCAGGACTTTTGCAGAGGAGCAGCAAAGTATCGACATAAAGCTTGCCTGGGAAAGCATGTGATTTTTGCAGACAGAGACAGAACAGCTTTGCTCACAGAGGGGGAGGGAGTGAGAGAAAAGGAGACATAGAAATCAGTTCCAGAGGGACAAGCTGACAAACTTTGGAAGGCTGTCTGGTCAAAGGTGAAGACTGGCAGTTTGAAAGGTGACCTGAAAGAAAGAAGATCATCTGGAGAACCCTGAAGGGGGAAAATTTTGTCAGCAAGACTGATTGAGAAGGAATCAGTTGCAGTGGTCCTGGAAAAGGAATATCTCTCTGAAAACCAGCAAGAACCTTCCTGAGTAGTAACAATTTGCCTGTTAAGCACCAAAGATGGGTGAATTTTGTTAATGCTAACATCTGTGCACAGTACAATAATTGCTTGCAATCAGTGAGATTGCACTGTGATCCAAAGAACTTTTCTAATCTTAAATATACATTACACACACCTGTGCTTAGTATGAGAGGGGGGATTAAGTGGGTTAAGTAATAAATTAAAGTTTAATTCTGTTTCCTTGTTCAAATATAATTAAAAACTACTTTTGTTTAAATAACCCTGTGTTGTGGTGCATATCTATTCCTGCTGGTTTTTGGGGTCCTCTGGACTCCATAACAGTGGAAAGTACATTAGTTGCATCGCAACCTCATTTGAAAGCTCAAGTGCACAAGAATGCAAAAGGCTGCAGAAGGTGACAGAATTAGCCAAGTCCATCACAGACACTGACATCGCATCCATTTATGTGAGATGCTGCCTTCAATAAGGTCACCAACATCATACACAACCCCATCACCCTCACCATAATCTATTCTTGTTTCTTCCTTCATGCAGAAGGTTGCAGAGCCTAATGTTCTTAATCTCTACATTGAAGAAACATTTTTTTCCCCAGCAGCTATTAGTTTATTGAATCTCCCAATATTACCTCAGTGCCAAGACAAGCAAAATATCTCTCTGCTCTATTAAAATAATTTTTTTATTCCACTGACTGAATCTGTGAATCTACCATTATTTATTTAATATTTCCTTTCTTGTCCCGGTATATTGTGATCATTTTGTTGTACTATTGCAGTTTGTAGGGCTGCACTTCCTGAGGAGGGCAAGGCTTCCACCCCTCATCTTGACAACATTTTACAGAAGCACAATTGAGAGCACAGCCAGTAAGAATAGCACTGTGTGGTATGTAAGTCAATACAGAGCATCATCAAAATGGCCAAGAAGATCACTGGAGTCTCACTTTCCTCTATTGAGGACATTTACTGGGAGTGTTGTGTAAATAGGGCTCAAAGAATTATTGAGGACCCTTTTCATCCAGTACACTGTATCTTTGATCTACTAAGATCAAGAAGGAGGTACAAGAGCATCAAAATCAGGACTGTGAAACAGGGAAATGGCTTCTTCGCACAGTCTGTGAGATAGATGCACAGTATGCTGTAACCGAGAAACAATATTTGTGCGTATGTAATATATATAATTTTATGTGTATTTTGTGCATGTATATGTGTGCACAATGGTCGAGAGGAATATTGTTTCATCTGGTTGTACATGTAGTTAGATGTTAAGAAACTTGAACTTGATGTATAATGATTTTATGCTACTATTTTGAAGAAGCTTGCATTAACTAAGTTAGATCTCTCATTTATTACATCTGTTTTGAATTATATTGTTGGTCAAATTGGAAGCTTAACTACACAAACAAATCAAAGTTTTACTGAAATGCGAGGTGTGATGTCCGAGTTACGGGGGAAATGACTACAATCAAAATGGATGTGCGTAAAAGTCTTCGAGCAGTTGATAAAGTGCAAGATAATTTTAAAAAGCTTGAAGAATCCTTTTTTGTTTGTGAAGATGAGATGAAGCAATATAAAGAAAGATTTGAACAGATTGAAGATTTGTTTATGGGTTGGGTGGTACAGAAGTCAGATTTGTTGAAAAAGAATGATACTTTGGAAAACCAAAGCCAGAGAAATAATATTAAGATTGTGGGACTACCAAAGGATACTGAGGGTTTGAATCCACTTCAATTTTTCCAAAAATAGATCCATGAGGTTTTAAGAGCTGAGGAATCTCCAGATGGATTGGAATTGAATAGAGTTCACCGGGCGGTCAGAAGAAAACCATACTCTGGACAAGCTCCTCGATCTGTTTTGATCCGGTGTCTGTGATATCAAGATCGAGAGACAATTTTGAGATTTGCAGTTCGGAATGCTAGACATAATCAGGGTCCATTGATGGTTCAGAATGATGGAATCTTTTTTATGCAGATTTTAGTCAAGATATTATTAAATGTAACGAGTTTAATTCAGCTAAAAATGTTCTGTGGCAGAAAGGAAATAAGTTTGCGATTCGTTACCCTGTGGTGTTGAAAGTTTATTTAGGAAATTTTGATAATGATCATGCAGCCCTTGTTTTTGCTAATTCTTTACCAGTTAATAAGCAGGGTCAAGTTCAGACCTCTCAACAACAAATGGTGATACCTGGAAGAGGGTCTGAGAAAAGAGAGATGGAGACACAACAGATTGGTATTGATGAGGATGAGCAAATAAACCGTGTACTGGAAGAAGCTTATCATACTTGACCTCATTGTATTTTTTGATTACCGATTGTTTGTTTCAGGGGAAGTGGCTTAACTGCCAACTCTTCCAAAGTCATCAGCCACTAGTGGCATTTTTCACTCCCACTTATATTATTATAGTTTTTCTTTTATTTTTGGGAGGTTTTTTTTATATAAATATATATTTTTAAATTATAATTAATATTTAAGGAGTTTTTTTTAATTTTTGAGCCTTGAGGGGTGCCATTCCGCAGGAGATATTAAATTTATGCCTAATTTGAATTTTGTGACTTTTAATCTTAATGGGATTAATAACACAATTAGAAGAAAAATAATATTAGCTTATATTAAGAAGATGAAGATCGATCTTGCATTTTTACAGGAAACGCATTTGACAGAAAAAGAACACCAGAAGTTGAAAAGGGACTGGGTTGGGCATGTAATAGCATCGTCTTTTAATTCTAAGATGAGGGGTGTTACTATTCTAATACATAAAACGTTATATTTTACACTAGACTCAGTTTTTGCAATAGCAGGTTGAGTGCGAGTGGTAAACAGCAAGATTTTTTCAGAGGCTTGGACATTGATGAATGTCTATGCACCTAATGTGGACAATGAGATGTTTATGACGGAAGCTTTGTTGAAGTTGAATCAGACAATGTGATGGTAGGAGGTGATTTTAATTGTTGCTTGGACCCATTTTTGGATAAATCTCCAAAAACGTTGGGTAAAGCAAAAATGGCTAAACAGTTGTCAATAGTAATGAAGGAGCTGAATTTGGTAGAGATTTGGAGGAAGCTGAATCCGACAGAGAAAGTCTTTTCTTTTTATTCGGCCAGACATGAATCTTATTCTAGAATTGATTCATTTTTAGCACAATTACAAAGTAGATTTACACAGGCTGAATATAAAAGTAGGATATTGTCTGATCATTCTTTATTATCACTTTCCTGTAGAGGTTCTGATAGAGCTGAAACAACATATCATTGGAGTTTTAATACAACATTGCTGAAACGACTTGGACGTATTGATGACATACAGGAACATGTAAAAACTTTTTTGAAAATAAATGAAGGGTCAGTACAGTGTCAGTTTGTGTTATGGGATGCTTTAAAAGTTTACTTGAGGGGCCAGATTATTAGTTATTCAGCTAAAGTTAAGAAACAATATTTAATGGAGAGTCAAGATCTGGAGAAGAAAATTGATAAATTGGAAAAGGAAGCACAAAGGGACATAACAGAAGATTTTAAAAAAGCTCACTAACCAAGTTAAAGTTAAGATGTAATACTTTACAAATGTATCAATTTTAGAAAATATGAGCTAGGTGAACGTGCCCATAAGCTTTTGGCTTGGCAATTGAAAACGGAATAGATTTCAAGGACTATTAATGCTGTAAAAAAGATACAACTGTTTCCTATAAACCTCAGGTGATTAATGACGAAGTTTGTTCATTTTATAAAGACGTATACTTTTGAAGTTGTACATAATAATGATTAGATTGATGTGTTTTGGTCTAATTTAGATTCACCATCGTTAGAAGATAAAGAGATTAAGGAGATGGATGTTCCATTCAATGAGATAGAAATTAAAGAGGCTCTAAAATCTATGCTCGGGGTGCAATCCCCAGGCAAGGATGGTTTTACCTCTGAATTTTATAAGCAGTTTTTTTATTTATTATCCCTGTGTTAATGAGAGTTGTGAAGCAGGCTGCCAAAATCAGTTCTTTTCGAGAATGTTTTTCTAAGGCATTAATTACTGTAATCCCAAAGAAGACGTAGATCAGGCTGGATTTTTAAGAATAGATATTCAGAGGATAATATTGTTAACTTGATTTCTTTGATCAATGCATCTCAAAAGCAACCCAACCAACCAATGGTAGTGGCTTTGGATGCAGAAAAAGCATTTTACAGAGTGGAGTGGATTTTTTTTAATTTAAAGAATTAGAGAAATTTAAATTGTGGTCACTCTTTACTGGCTGTGTGAAGGCATTATATAAAAATCCATTGGCTAGGGTAGTGACAAATGGACAAATATCTTCTTCATTTACATTGACTAGATCAACTAGACAAGGTTGTCCTTTGTCACCAGCCTTATTTGCATTGGTCATCGAACCACTGGCTCAAATAATAAGACAGGAAGAAGATATCAAAGGTATTATGGTAAATTCAGAAGAATAGAAGATTAATTTGTTTGCAGATGATGTCCTAGTGTATTTGGCATATCCTGAGCAATCTTTGGGACATCTGCAAACATGATAAGAGCAATTTGGTAAAATGTCGGGATATAAGGTTAATTGGGGGAAAAGTAAAATCATGCCATTTGTAGTGGAGGACTATTCAGCTCGCAAACAAATGACAGATAAAATTAAATATTTACAGATCATTGCAGATGTTGATTATCAACATTTATATAAATTAAACTATTTGCCTTTCTTAAGTAAAATTAAACATGCTTTGAATAGATGGAATGATGTACCAGTAACCTTGATAGGACATGTTAATTGTATAAAGATTAATATTTTTCCATGGATACAATATTTGTTCCAATCAATTCCCTGTATACTTACGAATTTTTTTAAAGGATTTAAATGCTTTGGTACGATTGTTTCTGTGGAAGGGTAAATTAGCAAGAGTGTCATTACAGAAACTGACTTGGAGGTATGCCTTAGGGGGATTACAATTGCCACATTTTCAAAATTATTATGAAGCAGCTCAATTAAAATTTATTAATAAGATGTTTGATGTTGAGCGTCCCTTGATTTGGGCTAAAGTGGAGATGGCTCAAATTCTTGAACAAAATGTAGATCAATTGATTTATAAATGGAATCCTTCTCTGTTACAAAATTATCATTTATCACTGTTGAAACGTTTAATGGATGTTTGGTACAATAGGAACCAAACTCTTTAAACTAAAAATAAAATCTCTGCTAAAACTCCTTTATATCAAAATAGATCATTTCCTTTTTCAATGAATAATCAAAGTTTGAAATCATGGGAACATCAGGGTATTAAATTGGTAGAAGATTGTTATGAAGCTGGATCTTTTCTTTCATTTAATGGACTTAAAGAAAAGTTTGGAATTAAATCAAATACATTATTTGCATATTATCATCTGTGCTTTACTATTAGACAATGTTGGATGGGAATTAAAGTTACCTAAATTATCAAATTTTGAAACTTTAATTACAGAGGGAGGTAAGAAGGGATTTATTTTAGAAATGTATGCTTTGTTACAACGTAAAATGAAGGAGCCAGATTTGTATAAATCAAGAAGGAAATGGGAAGAAAATTTAGCAATTCCAATATCTCAGGAATAATGGATGATTATGTGTGAAGATAATATGATTAAATTGATAAATGTGAGATACAGACTAGTTCATTATAATTTTCTTCATCAGTTATATTTGAAGCTAAAGAAATATGGTTTTAGTTCTTCCAATTTATGTTTTAGATGTTGTAAACAGATTGGTTAGTTTTTACACTCAGTCTGGCTTTGTGAAAACTTGAAACCTTTTTGGCGTAGAATCTTGGAATTTTTGGAAGGTTTGTTTAGGTTGGAACTTGACCTGATGTTATTTTGACTCGGATACGGCACAACACTGATTTCGGGTTTAAATCTGGACAAATTTCAACTTGCATTTATTCATTTAGCCCTGGCTGTGGTTAGGAAGGGTATAGCAATTACTTGGAAAAATGAAATTGAGTTAAGTATACAGCGATGGCACGCTGAATTGCGATCATGTATTCCATTGGAAAAGATAACTTACAATTTGCATGATAATTATTCTTTTTTTAGGAAGGATATACTGGCTTTGGAGACGGTCCAGAGGAAGTTTACTAAGTTGATCCCTGGGATGAAGGGGTTGACTTATGATGAAAGATTAAATCATCTAGGATTGTATTCACTCGAGTTCAGAAGAATGAGAGATCTTATAGAAACATATAGGATTATGAAGGGTATGGATAGGATAGATGTAGGAAGGTTTTTTGAGCTGGCCGGGGAAACTAAAACGAGAGGACACAGTCTCAAGATTCGGGGGAGTAGATTTAGGACAGAGATGAGGAAAAATAGTTTTTCCCAGAGAGTAGTGAATGTTTGGAATTCTCTAACCAGGGAGGTGGTTGAGGCTGCCTCATTAAACATATTTAAAATTCGGTTAGATAAATTTTTACATGATAGAGGAATTAGGGGATATGGGGAGAAGGCAGGTAGGTGGAGTTAGGTCATTAATTAGATCAACCATGATCGTATTGAATGGCGGAGCAGGCTCGATGGGCCATTTTTGGCCTACTCCTGTTCCTACTTCCTATGTTCCTATGTTTATTAAAGTTTGAGATCCATATAATAATATGTTTTGCAATGTAATAAGATTTTCTTTCTGTAAGAGAAGGCACCCACCACAGCAGTAAATAAATAACCAACTATATACATATTAACTCCATTATATTTTATTTGCAGTAGTTTGTAGGGGGGGGGTGGGAATGAGGGAGGGGGAGGGGGAAAAAAGTAAGTAAACTTTATTATTAATAAATAAAATATACAGAAAAAACAATTGACTATACTGGTTCACTGGCATATTCTTGAAGCTTTTTTCTATTGCGCATGGGGAAAGCCCAATATCTGCTGCGGAAGGGTGGTACGGGCACCACAGTGGTATCAGGGCTCTAGCAACCCAGGTTCAATCCTGACCTCTGGTGCTGCTGGAGGAATGTGCATGTTTGCCTTGTGCCTGCAAGGGTATCCCATGCCCATTATGGTTTTCTCCCACATTCGAAAGTGCTTGTTGTTAGGTTCATTGGGAACTATAAATTAAACCTGTGTTTGTGAAACAGAGACATGTTAATGGACATATCCAAGACATTAGTTTACAGAGAAATATGTTGGTGAAATGGGCATGCTCTGAGATGTACACAATTGTTCAAATAATTAGCTCCTATGTCATGAAGGATTATGTAAGATAACAGTGAACATCCCCACATTATGCTGCTTTAGCTTTCATTACTATTCTCATGTCTGGCTGGATTTCAGAGTGTGCATCTTGAGAGAATGTTGCCTCATCAGCGACATCTTCAAAAGTGGTTCTGTAGTTAGGCATGAACCTTGCTGCCTCTGGTTTGCCTGACAGCAGATGTTTGATCATATCTCAGGCTTAATATTCCATATATGGAATCCTGAATTTGGGGTCAGTGCTACTTGAAGTAAAAGAGGTACTCTTTAAAACAGTTAAATGAGACCCACCTGGGGAGGGCTTCCAGAGGTGAATTGGAACTGGTTGCAAGAAGTCCCTTGAATTAGAGGCATCTCAGGAAATGACATCATTGCTTGTGCCAATGATGTGGAGATTGCACAAGTTCAAGGTTCATTTTAACCCCAAATCTCCAGTCAACACCTTTAAATTGACCTAGAAATTATTGTAATTGTATTTCTGACATCTGACCGATTTATTTTCTTCCCACCCCCAAAACTAGTCACTTGCTTTCTTCCTATAACCTGGGCAATTGTTTATAGGAAGAAACAATTGCTTCAACATTATAAGATTTGGTCCTTGATGAGAATGGCTATGCATGGATTCTGATTGGATCAAACTGGACCCAAGTTATTTATCTGCAAGAATGCCCCATCCATTGCAGCAATCAACCCCTCAGTTTGTGGCTGAAGAAATCTAACACTGTACCACTGTAGAAAATCAGTGGCTTGTGGCAGCGGAGTGCCTGGCAGTTTGTTTCCCCTCCTCCAGCATAGACAGCATTCACGGATGAAGCAATATATTTGGATATAAAAATAGAATTCAATCTGACAGTTTGATGAAGAGCAGGCAAAAGGCAAAGTAGTGAGCAGTTTTGCCTGCATGTAAAAATGCTGAACTGGTAAAGTTGAAATAAGAAATATTGCTTTGTTCCACTCTCTCACTCAGGGTTATAATCCATGTGGGAAATTGGAATTGGGTTCTCCACAGATAAGAGGTCATGAATCAGTGAATGTGAATCCTTTCTCACTGGGGCTTATCAATGGTCAAACAACCACATAAAGAATCCAGCAAATAATCTTCATTGCATATGGAATTCCTGAAATATAATGGCATTCCCTGTTGAAGTTTGGTTGTCAATTTATGATTTTGAAGATCAAAGTCATTTTCCTTGCTGGAGATCAAGCTCTCTTCCAAAAGAGGATGAGTGGTGCTCAATTCTCTCTGGCTAGAGCCTGTAGACAATTCCAGTGAATGATGTGGAGGCTTTACAAAGGGGAAAAATGTTTACCCGGAAGTAGTCTGGTTCCAAAGGTATGAATTATGGGGAGAAAATGGGCAAACTCAAGTTGTTTACTTTTAGAATATTGGAGGCTGAGGGGAGACCTGATAGAAGTCTGTAAAATCAAGAAGGGTAATGCAAGGGTGGACAGTCAGAGTCATTTCCTTGAGTTAAAGGCATCGTATACTAGAAGTCGTGCATTTAAGACGAAGGGAAGGATGTTTAAGGGAGATATGGGGGAAAATTTTAGTTTAGAAAGTGATGGGTGTGGAACAAGTTGCCAGGAGTAGTGGTGGAAGCAGATTTAATAGTAGCATTTAGGAGGTTTCTAGATTGACACATGAATATGAATGGGATGGAATATTGAATTTGATCATCAAACTGTACAATGCAAGATCTGGCCATTTGGGCTGTGTCTGTGTAACATGATGTTCCATGTATTTGTCCAGCATCTCATGTCAATTAACTCATTCTGTTGCATTTGTGTTCAAAGCTTCGATTCCTAATCCGAAGAAAACAGTAATGACTTCACAGATTTGTCAGTGTCTATAACTTGATAGCTTACCTATCACAGACACATTGCTATACTATGTATTTTTTTCCTGATTTTTCCCTACAAGCAGGAGATCTTCCGATGTTGCTGTTCAATAAAAATTCCCCATTTCTTTGTTGCCTTCTGCTTATTGCCCTTGTGTTGAAAATTGATATGCTATTCTGGCCTAGAAATTCAATCCTTTTTTATATAGAGAGTTTTATGATTAAAAAATATTCTTTTTCAAAATAAAATGCAATGATCTATCATCTAACTTATTCCAAAAATTTGACCAGGTGTTTCCTATTGTGAATAATTTTTGCTGAAACTTAGTAAAAACAACGCTGGAGAAACACAGTAGGTCAAACAGTGTCCTTTATATAACAAAGATGAAGATACATAATCAACATCTCTGGCTTAAGCCCTTCATCAAGGTAAAACTCAAAAAGCTTTTCCACTTTGTATTAGCTTCATTGAGTTGACAATTTCAAGACTAAGGAGCCAATCATTTAAAACTATGGTAATTGGAAATTTCAACCTGCAGAGGGTGGTGAATCTTTGTAATTTCCTGTTGAAGTTGAAGAGGTTTGTACATTAAAAGCTTAGAAAGTGAAGGTACATAAATTGGAAGTAGAGAATTGAGAGCTGTGGTTTCTGGAACAGGAGAGGAATTGAGACCTGGGGCAGATCAGTTATGATCATATGAAATGGAGGGTCAGATTTCAACTTTACAACATAAGAGTATAGGCTCCATGGTTAATATAGTGGTTAACATGATGCTATTAAGGTTGTTCGTTCTTCTGGTGACTTGTGTGAGTTTTCCCCCAGATGCTCCAGTTTCCTCCCACACTCCAAAACGTACAGGGTTGTTGATTAATTGGGCAGCATGTGTTTTAATGGCTGGAATTAGCTTCCGCTTTGTTGTGAATAAATGGGAGTAAAAGTAGGCCATTTAGCTGGGACATGGCCATGCAAAGGACTTGGACAGTTGCGCTTTGTTAAGCTCTCTGTGAAGAGGACTAAATAGATGGTCAAAACTTGAAAATCAAGATTTATTCAATCAAAAATAGATAAAACTAGAACGAAGAAGCCAAGACAGCTGAAAACAAAGATTGAAGAAGCTCCAATTCAACAGGGAACATCAGGTGAAAGTCCAAAAGGGAGTGGGACAAAAAATGGTGATGGGACCAGCATAACCACATAAAACTAGAGACTCGGGTCAAGAACTGAGCATCATTCTGGAAAAAATGGAGAATTTGAGTGACCAATTCATAAATGTTGAAACAGTGATGAGGGACATGATGGAGAAAATGACTGAAATAAGAGACCTCATGAAGAGAATGGGTCGAGCAGAGATTGACTTGACAAAAATGCATGAAAAATTTGAGGTTTTAGAAAAAAAGCCAAAGAATGGGAGTCGGATACAAAAGGACTGCTGGACAAAGTTGATCATATGGAGAATTTCAGTCAACAGAATAATGTCTGAATCATTGGATTGAGGGAAGAGACTCAGTGAACATTTTTCAAAAATGGATCCCACAAGTGTTATGAAAAGACAAATTTGGAGAAAAACTACATATTGAGAGAGCTCACCGAGCACTCGGACCCAGAAGAGCTGGCAATCAGAGACCAAGTTCAGTTCTAGTGAGACTTTTAAGCTACTGAGAATGGGAGATAATTCTGGGAGCAACATATGATAGCTCTAAGTAGAATAATGGCCCACCCGAGGTTGGTCATTAAAAGGTGCTATTTTTTCAAGACTTTAGCCCGACGTTGATTAAACAAAGAAAAGGATTTGAAGATGTGAAAAAAACAGCTACATGTTAATAAGATTACAAACAATATGAGAAGAATATCAGGATATAAATATGGACAAAAGTGAGATAATGTTATTGCAGAATTTTGATTATGAAAGATACCAAAAAGATAGTAGATATAAATGGAAGAAAGTTGGAATTAAATAGTTAGGAAAAATGACATAATAATTTACAGAATTTATATGCTTAATTATACCCCTCTATTGGGAATAATAGAAAAGATTTTTACAGAAATGGAAAGATCTGCTGATTACATTAATAGGAAAGATAAATTGTATAAAACTGAAGGTAATGCCAAGACTACAGTATCTCTTTCAATCATTGCCTATTGTACTAACTAAAAGTTTATTTAAATTATTACATAATTGTATAATCAATTTTTATGGAATAACAAAATACCAAGAATTGCACTGCAAAAGTTAACATGGGAGTATAAATTGGGAGGACTTAGACTTCCAGAGTTTAAGATGTATTATCTATCAGCACAAGCAAGATTTTTATCATCTTTGTAGAAAACAGTCCCTCTTTGTGGATTTGAATGGGACAGAATTCAATAAAAGAGGAGACAATGAAGGACTTTATTTATAGGTGGAATATCAGGTCAATAACAAAAAAAAGATATTCTTATATTAATACACATGATTAGAATATGGCAAGAAATAAATGAATGCATCAGGAAAAAAACAGGTATATCACTGAGGACATCATTATGTAAAAATGTGTAACTGCCTATGAATCTGGGTAACAAAATATTGAATTCATGGTATGACAAAAGAATAAGATATGTTGATGACTGTTATATGGAAGGGTCTCTTATGTCTTCGTAACAATTAAGAAATAACAATGGAGTAGCTAATGGGACATTCTTTTGCTTTCTTCAGTTAAGATCATTCTTAAGAGAAAGAACTTGGCCCCGCCTGAAATTAGTGAGATGGAATAAAGGATTTGACTGGGGAACACACCTAAATTTATATCTAAAATGTACCTTGCTCTCAAAAATGAAAATGCAAAACCAGGTTTACTGAGATCAAGAGAGAGATGGGAAACTGATTTAAGAGTTTCAATAATAGAAAGATGCTAGTGTGATGTTTGGATAGCATGACGTCAATTATAAATTCAAGGTATAGAATATTGCAGTATAATTTTCCACACCAATTATACCTCACACCACAGAAATTACACAAATCTAAATTGGAAATATGGTTGTGTGCGAAGGTAAGACCTTTCTGGCAGGATATTACTGAAATACTAACAAGGATAACAGGAGTGGCCTTTGCAGATGACCTTTTGGTCAACTTTATTGAAATAAGTAATAAACGAACTAAATTCCAAATTTCATTTGTTAAAATAGCTTTACCTGTGGTTAAGAAATGTATTGCAATTACTTGGAAATCGAACTCCCCTCGACAAATAGCACAATGGAAGACAGAAATGAGCAGCTGTGTACCTATGGAGAAAAAAATCACATACAATCTAAAGAACAAAAATGATGTATTTATAAAAATATGCTAACCATATTTGGATTATATAGGGCACAAATATATTTTTTTTAAAAAGGTGCTACTTTATAAATATATAAATATATAAATATAAATATACATGAGACCTCCCCAATGAAAACATTTTTAAACCACTATAAGCACTGACACTGTATGGATTTATGTTGTGAAAGGGGGTGGGATGAGGGGTTGTTGTATTTTGTTTTGTAAGAAAAAGTATTTATAAATATTTGAAAATGGAAAATTTTGATATGTACATTTATGGAAAAATCAAACATAAAATCTTCAAAAAGAAAAGACTGCTTTGACCAACTAGATTCTCCCACTGCAAGTTAAACTCCCCATGATGACAATCATTTCATTCTGATGTGCATCAGATATTTATTGGTTTATTGCCTGCGCTTTTGTAATGTTATTATTTGAATGGCCTGGTGGCCTTTTCCTGCACCTATTTTCTTGTGTTTTTGTGTACTCTTTGCTTTCAAACAATGAGGAAAGGGTTTCTTTCTTGTAAAGTATACATTTTCCAATCCTTGTCATTTTCATTTCTATCAAGTCACCTGGCCATTCACAAGAACATACGTCAAGCTTATTGCTGTCCTGTGTTGGAATCTGACTTTTCCTGTGTCAGACAATTTTTCCCCTACTTGTTATTTTGTTAAATAACGTGATCTTCAGTGTTTTTGACTGTTTCACTAAATATTATTGTCTCAACAAATTCCCACATGGCTTCTCAGATCACTAAGTTGGCACTTAAAAAGAAAAAAATATCAGATAAGTCGAGAGTCTGGAGCAGTCCAGGTCGGAAGGGAGAATTGATCCTCGGATGTCTGGCATCAAAGAAAGGGAGAAGTCAGTGTTGGGGGTTGAACACATCATCCAAATGATTTGTGTCTAGTGATAGATTTGGGGTTTGGTCATGAAGTTACGCTCCTGTTCCTTGACTTGCAGCTGACTCCTCTCTTTTTCCTAGAGGCTCCATCTGGTGAAAGTGATTCACTCTATTTCAGGCTTTAGAATTGTGATTTTTGAATCATTCAATTACTATCATGTCCTTTGTTATTTTGACTTTATGATCAAATTTAAAGTGCCAAGATGGGGTTTATGATGAAATAGCAGGTGTAACCCTTGTACTTGTCAGACAAATGCGAAATGGGCACAATGAAAGCTAACATTGACACCCAGCATCTAGGATCACAGTGTGCCCTGACAGCCAGAAAACACAAATATTCATGCCCCAAGATTCACATGCCTAAGGCTATTTACTTCTGTGTCATATAACTGAAAATCAAGTCTTTCCCTAACAATGGATGTTAACAACCAATTACGATTGACAAGAATCTCAACCTTATCTGTTCCGTCTAAATCCCTCTCCCCTCCCCTTGCTAAAGTTTGTAACTTCTACCTTGTTAAACAATGCCATTAGCAGGTTCATCCACCCATCCCTCCACTTTGTCTTTCAAAGAACCATTGCTCTCACTGACTTCTCTTTGCACAGGTGCTCTTTGACCAGAGCATTTCCAGCATATTTTCTGCTTTTAATGCTGGGTTCCAGCTTCCCAGTGCTATCTCATCCTATTTGTGCTCCTTGCTTCTCTGCTTTAATTCATCTACTATTTGAATACCATTCAGATTATCTGTGATTGGACATGATAAATTCTTCCTAGTACCTTATCATATCCAATTAACACCTCGTCTGGATTCCCCACCGTTTGAATTTCTGATATATATAGATATATATATCCTGCTTTTTCCGTTTCTGATTTTTTTTCCCCTTGAAGGGCTCGGGGGCTCAAAACATTGACAATATAACTTTGTCTCCTATAGATGCTGAAAAGACCAGCTGAGTTCCTCCCAGCATTTTGGGGTGTTTACCATTATCACGGCTTCTGCAACCTTTTGTGTTTCACTCACCACTGCTATCATTCTGTCTCTCTTGGCTAATACCAACATTTCTTCTTTGCAACTTAAAACTTGCCTCATTCTGATGAAAAGCAATTGATATAAAACGTGAACTGTTCCCCTTCAGGCATTGCCTGATCTGCCGAGTATTCACTGTGTTTTCAATTTTTTTCTATTTCACATTTCCAATATTGGCATATTATAAAACTAGAGTAAATCACCTCACTTCCTGACTTGGTATATGGCAGTCGTCCTGTCTTGATATTAAATTCTACAACTTCACATTAACTTTATTTATATCTGTATCATTGTCTCAGGAGTGCCGTTAGGAATATTAATATCTAGTCCTACATAACATACCTGTCCATCTGTGATATCGGATCTGTGATATTAAAGAGGGGTTCATGCCTGAAACATCGGCTATTCATTTAGGCTATGGGGAGAAGACGAGGCAATGGTGCAGAATAGGTAAAATAGATCCGCTCACTATTAAATGGCAGGGCAGATGCCTATTTCTGCTCCTATTGTGATGTAATATTTGAATATGTTTTGGGGAGATAAATTGGTAAAATTAGAGTAGGTTACATACATACATACACTTTAAAACAGATCTTATTTGAAATACTGAAGAATTCATATTCAGTGACTTTACAGAAACTATTGAGAATGCTATGCACATTTCACAAGTAGGTGCTAATTGAAATGATGTCATGAAATGAATGGACTGGAGTCAGGTCATCTGTGTTGGACATTTTTTGAAAAGGCTTCTGACCTCTCTGCAAAGTGCTCACTCAAAGGTCGTTGAGAGGTTTGTTTACCTAAAACAACAGATGGGAGCAGAAGACTAACTCCTATTGTTTGCTGGAGAAGGTGGGGGGTTTTGCAGGTGAGAGAGAGAAGGACATGTGGCTCACAGTTGGAATCTCAGAGAGAGAGAGAGACTGAATAGTGTCAGCCAGGAGAAGCTAGTTGGAACTGAAACAGAAGGTCCAGTGTGGCAGATGGCTAGAAGTGCTATCTGTCTGATGTTTCTCTTGGAATAAATGGAACAGAAAGGAACTCGGTGGTAGCCTGAAAGAAAGAGGTTATCTTCTGGAGAAACCTGATGGGGCAAGTTTCATCAGCAAAACATTGAGGTGACTAATGGTGGTACCTCAGTTGTGGAAATCCTGGAACAATTCTCTCTGCAAACCCTACGAGAACCTTCCTGAGCAGTAAACATTTACCTTTCGCCTACCAAAGCCTGGTGAACTTAATACATGTTAAATTCTGTGCACAGTATAAGAATTGCCTGCAACCAGACAACTTGGCAGAATGAGAAGTGAGATTGAACTGTGAACCAAAGAACTTTTCTTAAATTTACATCACGTACACGTGCGCTTAGAATTAGAAGGGGGTTACGTTGGGTAGTTAATAGTGATAAGTTAAAGTTTGATTCTGTATTCATGTTTAAAGATAATTAAAAACAACTTTTGTTTAAGTAATCATTTGTCGTGGTGAATATCTATTGCTGTTGGGTTTTGGGGTCCTTTGGGCTCATAACACTATGGCTTATGGTCTTGTATCTATACATATCTCCCATGAATCCTATTTGACCTGCTGAGTTCCTCCAGCATTTTTGTGTTTTTGCTATAACAGTGTCTGCAGACTTTTGTGTTTCACTCTATGATATTGCTCACCTTGTTAGTTGTTATTTTCCATTTTTATTTTACTTTTTATTTGCTCTGGGTGATGAAGGTGTGCACAGCCTGACGTGCTGAACATGTTACCCTGCTCTCCATTTCTTTCTCTGAATTCTTAATATGCTAGTCCAACATGGTTGCTTACTGGGTATTGCCACAGTCATGCTGATTTTACCATATCAGTGACATTCTCCCTCCTCCACCTTCCCTGCAGTTTAACAAACATTTCCTCCTTCCTAATTCTGTCTTTGACCCAAATCATTGATTCTGTTCCTCTTCCAGCAGATGCGGTCTAACCTGCTGAGTAGTTCCAGCTTCTGCATTTTTTTAAATTTTCTCTCTAATTTCAATGTATTAATCACTAAGAAGGACACTTTGACCATAACAAGGACATTCTTAGTCATAGAATTGTACAGCACAGATCATCATGTTTCCCTATACTAGGGCAACACTATTATAGCTCCAGCGATAGGGTTTGAATCTACTGGTGTCTGAATGGAGTTTGTTGGATCTCCACCTGTCTGCATGGGTTTCCTCCATATTCTCTAGTGTCCTCCCATGTTCGAAAGATGCACAGAATCAGAAGGTTAATGGGCGTTGCACATTCTATCTACCTATTTTAAATTAAAGACCACGATCTAAATTTGTGTTCTAACATTCAAATTCAGTACATTATAAATATTGTTCTAATTTAGTACATGGCTTTCAGGTGACTTTATCCTTTAGTTTCTTGCTTCACAGTATTATATCATGTTATATAATCTTTTATCTGAAATTCTGAAAACTGAAAACCTCCAAAAATCAAACACTTTTGTTATTGCAGGGACAGTATGTTTTCATGTATTTAGTTTGGTTTGAGCCATTTTAAGTTTGAGGTTTCTCTGTATGTTTTACTTAAAAATACAGGGATTGACCTCCAGCAGAATTTCAGCAACTCCACTGAAAGGGGATTTGACAGAGGGAAAGGCACAGGGGGAGAGAGCAGTAGCACAACTCAGGCGGGCGATTAGGGAGAGAGCGGCCTTGCGGCTCGATCGGGCAAGCAGGGAAAGAGCAGTCTAGTTATCTTAATTCACCAATCCCCCTTTCAACATCGCCACGACCCCCCCCCCACCGTACAATTACATTTTTTTCAGATTGTAGTTTGCATTTATTCTATAATTTTCAATTTCCTCAGCTTTCAATTTTCCAATTGAATTCATAATTTTTTTTAAAATGCAAGAAATGGCAGCACCTACAGACAGGGAATCAGTGTTATTGTTTCAGATAGATAAACCTTAAGCAGAACAAGTTCATATTTTGGTTACCAAGGCAAATGATAAGACCATTCAAAAGTATGTCAAATTTAATTGTTTTTTTGCCAATCAAGACTTTCTTTACAACATCAAAGTGAACCCTTTATTCACTCTTAAATGCAAAATGCAGATATGCTGAAAGGAATAGAACTTCCAATGACATAGCACATTCAAACTCAAGGGTGAAACAGAGTGAAAAGCATGATCAATGCTGTAATAGGCTTCCACACAAGGCATCAATTAAATGTTAAAACTTCATCAAAATGCTTTCCCTTCATGTCCAAATGAGAGAAAAGACTGGCCTGAGTTCAGCTCATCATTCTACAGAGATAACACTGTTTTCTTTTGGAAAAGTATTCAAGTTTTCAGGTGGATCTCATATTTTTATATAACTTTATTTATTGAGCAAAAGTTAAAATTCAAATATAGCATAAAGTATAATGATAATGCAATTTTTTCTCCCTATATACCCCCTCCCCCTCCCATTCCCTACCTCCCAACCTCCCCTCTCCACACACAATTACTTAACAGAATAATATTAAAACAGTGATACCTTTATCTGAACAATTCCAAAATCTGAAAAGTGTCTGGTCCCAAGGATTTCTGATTAAAAGATCAAGCACCTGTATCTGTTGCATTTGCTTTGCTGGTTGGACTTTGACAATCCTCTTAAGATTAATACTAATACCATATTTTTTTTAAAATTCTTCATTATTAACTCAATTTAACTTGATCAATATTGACACCCTCTCCTCCGCCCAGATGTTGACCATGGGAGACTTGGCAATGTTAATGACAGTTTGAGTTGGTGGTGAAGAAGGTGAATGTTGCCATTCATTTCTAGAGGAATAACATGCAAGAACAAGGATGTAATGTTGAGACTCCATAAAATACTGGTGAGACCTCACTTGGAATACTGTGTAATGCTATGGATGCCTTATTTGAGAAAAGATGTGCTGGTATTGGAGAGAGTTTGGAGATTTACCAGAAGGATACCTGGAATGCAAGGGTTAGTGCATGAGGAGCATTGGTCAGCTCTTGAACTGAACTCGTTGGAGTACAGAAGGATGAGGGGGGACCTCATTGAGGCCTTTCGAATGCTGAAAGGCCTAGACAGAATAGATATGGCAAGGATTCTAGGACAACAGGGCAGAACTTCAGGATAAAACGGCATCAATTTAAAACAGACATGGAAAAATTTTTTTAGTCAGAGGGTCATGAGTTTGTTGAACATTGCCACAAACGGCTTTGGAAGCAAGGTTATTATGTGTATTTAAGGCAGAGATTGACAGGTATTTGATTAGTCAGGGCATCAAGGGTTAGGGGAAGAAAGCTGGGGAGTGGGGCTGAGTGGTTGGATGGATCAGCTCAAGATTAGTAAGGCAGAGCAGACTCGATGGGCCAATGGGCCTACTTCTGCTATAGTGAATGTCAAGGATCGATGGAGAGTCCATCTTGACCTGGTGGGATTTGAATTCACATCTTTGGATTGTGAGTCCAGCTTTCTTGCCTAGTTTTCTGATAAATTGCTGTGCAACCATGGTACACAGACATCATATAATTTTGTCGCCAAGAAATCTATTTTCATTTTATGTTTATTGTCATACATCTTTAATCTCCCACCATATCTGATGCATCTCCTTAATTGACCTCAGCAGGCTTATTCACAATTGATTAACAAAATCTCTGTTTCAATACTAAGTGGGTCATTATAGTAATCAAAGCATATTATGCATAGCTGTATACATTTCATTTATTTCTGTGACATTCAAAAGTGCGATCTATTTCATCTTTGATGGAATGATTATTAGTCAATAATATGTCATTCACTCATTCTAGTCCTCGGCCATCTATTTCCAAAGTGTTAGAGATGAGCCTTAGCTCATAAACCTGAGACTAATTATCACAATTTTATAGACGTTCTGATTTGCAAGTTATTTTATAAATTTGGAGCATATTTTTCATGTCAATCAAGACATTTCCTTATCATATTCGGTGCACACCAAGCATTCAAGGTCTCCTTCAATTTCAGTCACCTGCCCTTTTTTCACCCCTTCTTCTGCATCTTATTTCAATCAGTGTTATCCCTTTTACCTCCTCTCGTGGCTCTGTCCTAGTATGAAGATCTTTCTGATACATCTCGAATTTTTGTCACTTTCTAAATTAGTTTTCAACTCTACTTTTTAAAAAAAGTTAATTTAAATCCATTTCTCCTTGCTTAATTCCCCTTTTTATTTCAAAGACAGCAACTGCACTTAATGTCTGAGCTTATCCCTCCGAAAAATATCCTGTTCAGTTTGTTTTGAATCATTTGACTCCTGCACAGTACTGTTCATTAGCCATCGTCACAAACCCACTTAGCTCTGCTAATAGTCTACGGTGTGCCGTTTGGATTTGTCCTTCTTCACCTCTTGAGTGCATTTTGTATTTTCACCCAAATCATCTCATGCAACTGTAAATAATTTCTCATCCTCCCCCTTAAGATGGTATGTGCAGAGTTTCAGTTTTCTCACAGAAAATGTATTTGCTGTAAAACCATTAACTTTTTTAAGACCTTGGCTATTAACTACCATTGCAACATAGCCCAATGTTTAATTTTGAATTAAAAGTCTTTGTGTGCAAGGCCTCTTCATTGTTGTTTATATCAGAGGAGGTTTGTCATGTCATAAATGTGTGGTGTCATTCAGATAGTAGAGAGAGTATGAAAAGTACAATAAATATGAAATATCTGTTAGTTCCATATAATTTTATTCATCAGGTATATTTAACACCACAAAAGTTATATAATATGAATTATATTTATTCATATTTTACAGGTGTTTTAGATGTGGACAAGAAGTTGGTACTTTTTTTGCATTTCACTTGGGAGTGTTCCACAATTAAATCTTTTCGGCTTAATTTGGGTAATTTAGAATGAATCACTGAAGTAAGATTACCACAGGACCCAATGTTATTTTTACTGGGAGATGTTAGAGGAATTAAAACTAAAATAAAATTGAATATGCATCAAGTAAAATGTGTTCAAATAGCTTTGGCAATAGCTAGAAAATGTATTGCTATATCTTGGAAGTCAGATATTGATTTGGGAATGAACTGATGGCATGCACAAGTTCGGAGTTGTATTCCACTTGAGAAAAATTACTAACAATTGAAGAGATAAATATCATATTTTGATTCAAATATGGAGCATATATTTACAAATTGTTGGTATTAAAATTTAGATGTATCTTAAACATTCCCTTTCTCCTATCGATCTCTATGAATACATGTGTGTGTGTGTGTGTGTGTGTGTGATTGATATGTTTGTATGTTTGTGTGTGCGTGTGGTTGTGGGTAGTTTTACTTTTTATTTTTTATATATAAAATACCATATGTATTTGGATTAAATTTGAAATATTGTGATATGTTAAGTGGTTTTATATTAAATAAAAGCTAAATAAATAAATGTGCGGTGTGTTCATGGTGAAAGCGATATGAAATTAAATCATAAAAAATTATTACCAACAATAATTTCTGGCTAATAGAAGAGCCACAAAGGCCACAATAATTTTATAGATAGTAAACTGAAATAATTATTAGTTTTTTTAAATCTTGGAATTTACTTGGAAAAATGGCATGCAGTCAAGGTGTGAGAGAAAAGGTGAAATAAATTAAAAGGACTCAATGGGGTAAGAAATTGTTCAATTAGTCACATTTAGAGAGAGTCAGACTGCTGATCCTTGATGACATCCACACGTATTGGATAATGTTGGAGCAGAGATATCATTAGTGCTATTTTATGTAAATTAATTAATGAAAGAAATGGTGTCAGAGAACTATTGGGGACTTGATGTGATTCCAAATGGAAATGGAACAATTCCAGAGACATATGATAACAATGTGAGCCAAAGGAAAGATAAGGATTAACTTCAAGGTTACTCTCACATTATACCTGGTACAGTCAAAGAATTCCTCTGCCAACAATGTAGTAGTGCAATTCTAAGGTGTATACATTTGGAAAAAGTAAGAGATGAAGATCACAATTACAGATATTACAGTGAAAATATCCATTAGTACTCATTAAGAAGCAGCGTTGTGAGGTTCATTCGGGAGCCTGTTGGTGCACAATTTCCTAATCTTAAATCTTCTCCTGGATGGGTGGATGCGTGGATGGATCCTTCTGTCCCAGGTAGCAGGGGGCTTTGATGGAGGGGAGGGAGGTTTATACAATTTCTGAGCTGCAGTCTCCACGGTCTTCCGCTTCTTCCAGTGTTGAGCAGAGCAGCTCCTGTATCACACTGGGATGCGTCTAGCTACATCTACAGAAGTTAATGAGGGACAAGCATTGAAGCACTTCCATGACTGTTGCATTGACATATTTGGTCCGGGTCAGATTTACTCCTAATTACTTGAAGCCATCTACAGTCTCTACTTCAGCTCCACTGATGTGGACAGAAGTGTGGCCTCTATGACCAACCTTCTCCTGAAGTCTTTAGGTAGACAACTGATGTCTCAGTGAACTTAAACATGGAGGTGGAATGGCATTTGTTTTTGGTCATGGATGTAGAGGCAGTATAGTAAAAGGCTGAGTAATGGTATTGAGTGTGATCATGGAGGAGATGTTCCTACCCATCTTCACTGATTGCATTTTGTTAGTTGGGATGTTAAGGACCCCTCTTTCTCTCTTTCTTTGCCTCTCCCTTGGTCACATTTGCTCCAGCTCCCCATTCAAGGAGCTATCACCTTCCCCTTCACTTCCCAGCATTTTTTTCTTTGCCCTCCCACCCCTATCCAACTGTGACTTCACCTGTTGGCCTGTGTTCATCCCTTGCCCTTCCCCCTCCATTTTATTTAGACACCTGCTTGCTTTTTGCTCATACCTTGATGAAGGGTTCAGACCCGAAACATTGGGTGCATGCCTTTGCTACATAAAGAAAGCTGCATGACCTGCTGAGTTTCTCCGGCACTTTTGTGCAGTCAGCATCTGCAGACTTGTGTGTTTAACTCAAAAATGCTATTGTTCATTTCTAAGGATTAAAAGTGAGAAGTTTAAGGACAGGTTAAACTTGTGAATAATCTTGGTTGGAATACATCTGAAGAACTCTCAGTTCTTCTGATCTTGACGCTGTAACAAGATTAAAGGGAGGATGAACTACTGAAAGATATTTGATTTCATCAGTTTGGGCCTTTTTTCAGGTAAACTGAATTTCATGGGAACATGATATTAAGGTCATGAAAGAATTTAGAAGGGTAAACAAAGGATGTTAACCCCCCCCCCCTTCCTATTGAGTCTAAGACTGGAGACCACAAAACTGAGCCATAATTGAATTCAATTCAGGAGAAATGCCATTGCCTCGCGTATGGTTAGAGCGAAGAATTCAATCTCAGTGATTAAGATGACACATTCAGGAAGGTGGTTGGTCTGTCCTTAAATTGCCACAGAAAAACTGGGTGAGTTGATGGGGACAAATGAGAGAGCACTAGTTATCATAAAATAATTAGAAGAATGAGACTGGCATGATGTCTCTGAGATCTGGAATAGGCTCGAAGGGCTAAATTAACTTCTTCAATGCCTTGGGGAATAATAAAAGTGAAATAATAAAATGAGCGGGGACCTTCTCCACCCACAGATGCCTGGAATGCACTGCTGGAGGGAATGGTGGAAGCAGCGATTACAACCATATTTAAGAGGTGTCCAATCGAGCAATTCTTTGACTCAGTCATAGAAGGCTGTGGCCAAGTGGTGGATGATGAAATTGTTGTGGGTGGTTGGAGGCCTTCAGTGTGGATGCACTGAGTTGATTCCATGCTAGGTGAATCATTGATGCTGATTTTAAAAGCTGCAACAAACACATTTTTTGACTTTGTCAGAGATTTGGATGCACCACCTTGTTTGGTTTACTGAGCAATTTTTGCAGACAAAGGTAATACTAAGTAAAGGGTTCAGCCCGAAAAATGTGGAATGGGACATTCTTGCTTTAAGAACCAGTAATTATGGTGCTCTCTTGTTTTGAAAAAGCCTGCATATTTACAGAGGTCGCTTGAGCCCAGGAATGTATGCTTTCCATGGCAAAATGTAAACCTAAGGAACAATTTATTGTATTCCTCCTGGAGCCCACCACCTCAACATCCCCTCCCCAAACACTGTGCAGCTGAACAGTCACATTCTGTGCACCAAAGTGGCCACTGTGCGTGACACGGAAATGACGTCCATGTTGGGATGAATTGGGTCCAGAGGATCTCAATCTTATTTTACCAACTGCAGATACAATATCTCTGGCTCTTCACTCAGCTCTGTATAAACTCTAGAACAGCAATTCATACATACAACTGCTCTTCATTGATTACAGCTCAGCCTTCAATACCATTATTCCCTCAGTGCTGGTCAAGAAGCTCCAAACCCTGGGCCACTACACCCACCTCTGCAACTGGATCCTTGATGTCCTCATTGGAAGACTACAATCAGTACGAATTGGAAACAGCATCTCCCCCTCACTGATCATCAACACAGACGCACCTTAACGATGTGTGCTCTATTTGGTCTACACCAATGACTGCGTGGCCAGGCACAATTCCGGCTATCTACAAATATGTCAATTACACCACAGTTGTCAACAAAATCACAAATGGCCATGAGGAAGTGTAAAGGAGGGAGATAGATTAGCTCGTTGAATGGTGTCATGCTAACAATCTTGTGCTTAACTTTAGCAAAACCGAGGAGATGATTGTGGACTTAAGGAGGAAGTCAGGAGAACACAATCCAGTCCTCATTGAGGGCTCAGTAATGGCAGGGTCAAGAACTTCAAATTTTTGCATGTCAACATCTCCAAGGATCTGTCCTGGAGCCACCATGTCAATGTAATCATGAAGAAGGCACACCAGTGGCTATACTTTAAGGTGTTTGAAGAGATTCAGTATGTCACCGAAGACTCTCGTAAACGTCTACAGGTATACTGTGAAGAGCATTCTGGCTGGTTACATCACTGCCTGGTTCAGAGGTGCCTCTGCTTGGAACAAGAAAATACACTAGAGGGTTGTTGACTCGGCCTGCGACATCACAGGCACCAGTCTTCGCTCTATCAAGGATATCTGCATGAGGCGGTGTCTCAAGAAAGCAGCCTTTATCCTTGAGGACTCTCACCACCCAGACCATGCCCTCTTCACTCTGCTGCCATCGAGAAAAAGGTACAGGAGCCTGAAGATGAGCACTCAGCAGCTCAAGGACGGCTTCTTCCCCGCTGCTGAACCAAAGACACTGCCTTACTTTCACTTTTCGTGCACTATTTTTATTTTGTAAGGCGGCTTCTATGAATGTTTGCCCTGTGATGTTGCCACTAAACAATGAAGTTTGTGACTTGTTCATGACAATAAATTTTGATTCTGTGAGTGAGACTTGAACAGGAAATGGGTGTGCATCCTTTAAAAACTGGTATAAAACAATTATGGATGATTTTATTTCCAAATACAGAAGAAATAGGTGAAGTTTTCTAGCAAGGGACTCCCCTGTAAGCTGCAGGAAGAGTTCTGTTTTTAATCTCTGCAGTAAAATTAAAGACTTCAAGGAGATCTTATCTCCTCGTACCCTTCAGGCACGAGGGAACCTTTTAGAGTTATTTCTATAAAATTACTGTCTTCTCATATTATAGCATTTAAAGGAAGGAAATTATATCTGCTACCTTCCAATAAAATTATTTTTCAGCATCTCTCCAGGTTCACTGTGAAGTCTATCTTTATTACTACACTGTAGATGCAGCAAGCCTGAAATAAAATCAGCAATGGTCAGGCTACATCTGTAGTCAATGTTTAAGGTTTCAGGTCAGTGACCTTCCGATTGACCATTACACTCCTTCACATCCAGTGCCACTTCTCTGTCACTTCTAGGCAGTTTCTCTTCCCCTCTACCACCAGCTGAATGGAGTTGTACTTCAAAGTCTGCAGATGCTGGGATTATAGGGCAATACACAAACCTACTGGAGGATCTTGACTGAAATCTCATTCACGTCTTCTCCAGTTTCTGTTAAAGTCTCTATCTTTTCCCTAACGTTCTGTCCTCCAGCTCTACAGCCCCTTTTCCTCCCTCTCCTATCTCCTACCCCCGCCCCGCCACCACTTCTCAGCTTTTTCCTCATACCCTCCCACCTGTATCCACCTATCACCCCATACTTGTTAGCTATGTTCCTTCCTTTGCACCTCCCTTCCTCTTCCCCTCCCCACCCTAACTTTTTATTCAGGAGCCTGGCTCCTTTTTTTTGCTCGTGCCTTGATAAAGACCTTAGGCCCAAAGCGTTGGTTACCTTTTACTTCCTTTTGGTGCTGCGTGACCTGCTGAGTTTCTCCAGTCCTTTTGTGTATTGCTCAGCAGAGGCTGAAGCCTCATTTTCTTAATCCCCCATCACAAGTTTAAATTAATTTTTAATTAAGCACAGTAATTGGTCCTTCTGGCTTATAAGCCCACACTGTCCAAATACACCCATGTGATCAATTAACCGACTATCCCCATAGGTCTTTGCAATGTGTAAGGGCACCCAGAGGAAGCCAACACAGACAGTGAGAGAATTTCCTTATTCTGACAGAATCTAACCTGGCTCACTGGCACTGTAAGCTATGCTAAGCATACTGCTCAGTTCAATATTATTTCAAGCAATTCTTTCCATCATTCTTCATTCTGCACCAATTATTTGGCCTAATGTCTTCCACTGTACATCTGGTTTATCAGTGTCCCTAATTTTCAATCTCACTGACCCTTTCACCCTGGATCCTTGCCTCCTATGGATTTCTCATTGCATTGCAATGAGCCCAGTCAATCTCTATGCTTTGCTGGCCTAATTACAAGTTTTTCTTTTCATTCCACACCCAATTAACACTGGGAATTGAAGAGGGGGCCTATGCTTTTCCATACAAGAAAACACAGCTTCCTTCAACATGTTTTCAGTAGAAAGCTGAGCTTCCCAATGTCCGAGAGGAGAGGTCTCTGCTCGAACCTGGGGAGCTGTTATGTCGAGAGAGCCCATCTTCCTGCCTGCTGTGCGAGCCTGATATTGAAAAACATCTTGAATTGATGTTTCCAATAACTGGGAGAATCGCCAATCAGAGGGAACAGTCTCACAAAAAATGACGTTCTCTCGGAACAGAAATGAGGAGAAATTTCTTTTGTTAGAGCATGGTAAATCTGTGGAGGCCAAGTTGTTAGGTGTATTTAAAGATGAGGTTGATTGGTTCTTGATTAGTGAGGTGTCAGATGTTATGCGGAGAAAGGGGCAGCACATTTAGCGTGGCGGTTAGGGCAACGTTGTTGCCGCAACAGCTATCGGGACCGGGGTTCAAATCCCTCGCTGACTGTAAGGAGTTTATACACTCTCCCTGCGCCTGTGTGGGTTTTCTCCAGGGGCTCTTGTTTCCTCCCACCATTCAAATTGTACTGGGGGTTCTTGGTCAATTGGAAGGAACAGGCTTGTGGACCAAAATGGGTTGTTACCGTGTCATGGGTTTTTAAAAAAATAATGAGAATGGAGTTGAGAGGAAAAATGCAACAGCCATGATTTGAATAGCAGAGGAGACTTGATGAGCTGAATGGTCTTCATTTTGTGGCAAAGTCTTCTGTTCAACTTTGGACACAAGACCAGGGGATGAGTGATTAGCTCACTAATTACATTATTTGATTTAAAGTGGAATGTCTGCTTGTAAATGTCTGATGTAAGAATATGTTTGATGGTTTGATGGGCATCTCTGTGTTGCTGCTCCAGGTTGTGTAGTTGTGTAGTGGTGAAAGTTGTGGAACCCTCACCATAACACATCCAGTGAGCCATGGCACATGGGGCATCATTTGAACACATTTAGTCCAACCTGGTGTATTGGGTAGTATGGTTTTTGGTGCCCAGTATTAGCTTCTACTGTGCTGGAAATAAATTTTACATTTAACTTTGTAGAGTTTCCCTCCTGAAGAAGAACTCTCTTGACTATTCGCCTTGAAGACCTCTTGGACCGTGGCTGAAATGTCATCAAGAGACAGCGACACGAGAGACTGCAGATGATGGTATCTGGAGCACATTAAAAAAAAGCAAACTGCTGGTGGAACTCAGCCGGTGAGGCAGCATTTGTGGAGGCAGAGGGATTGTCAACAGATAGTAAAAGAGTATCCGATTAAGGTCTCGAGCATTGACATGCTTGCAGTGCAGTAAGTACTGGCAGCTGTGTAAAACTCCAAATGGGAAGTATTTCCTTCCTCTCTGCACTGACCATTCACCAAAATAGTTATACCTTCTCCCATTTTCTCCATTCTTCCCACACTTTCAGCAACACCCCAGGATTCCTCCACACAGCCACATGCTCAGGACAGGTTATTGTGGCCAATCATCCTAGCATCCCACTTATCATTGAGAGGAAACAAGAGCACGTGGAGGAAGCTTGCATGGTCACAGGGAGAATGTACAAACTCCGTGCAGGCAAGACTCGAGGTGAGGCTTGAACCTGGGCCTTTGGCACAGAGGCAACAACCCTATGTTCTCCGAGAGGATTCTGGAGGACTGTGTGTGGAGTAGTCAAGGCTGCTCTCTTCACAATTAAAAATATTCTCTTCTTTTTAATAGTTGTACAACATCACACCCAAGGAGCCAAGTTCTGGGCTGATTTGTACTAACTGGCAAGGTTCCAGTGAAAATCAATAGCATGATCATATTATAGAGTTTCCATTGCAATGGAACATATCCAAGATGTGTAGTTTCATATTAAAAATTAGGCATTTAGTGGCCATCGACAAGTCATTAAATCAGATCACACAAAATCATAGTCTGAAAAGAAATAAATTAATTGCTCTCAAAAGTCCAACAATCTGTTGAACACACTTTGAAAACGTTGTCCTCTTGAAAAAGTAACATTTTTGCTTCATCAATATCTATTTCCCACATTGTCTATTTTAGATTCCATACTTCTTCATGAAGAGTTCAGTGTAAGCTTGAATATTTGTTCATATATTCAAAATATATTAAGTCAGAGGATAAATTATGCATCAATTAACTTTTGTATTTCCAGGAATGAGAGCACATCTGAGATCAAGATCATTATAATAGTAAAAATGCAATGCTGGAGAAACTCAGCAGTTCAAACAGTGGCTTTTATATAGCAATGTTGGGCTTACGCCTTTCATCAAGGTACTGCACTTTTGTGGCCTTCTCTACATCGGAGAGACTGGGCACAGACTGGGAGATTGTTTTGCTGAGCACCTTCACTCTGTCCACACCAGTGACAGGGACCTGCCAGTAGCCAACCATTTCACTTCAACGTTACACACCCATCATCATGGCTTGGCTTCGTGAATGAAGATTTATGAAGGGGGCTGTTCACGTTTGCTGCTTGCTTGCTGGTGGCTGACGAGGCTAATGTGGGACAGACATGCCCGGCTGCAAGGGAAATTCTATACTGGGTTTGGTGCTCCATCTCCTTTTATCCTCAAGGTCAGCCCTACGAGCATTCTCGAAGGAGGAGACAGACTGGTGAATGGTGTGTCACCAGGCCGCATAATCAGATGCTAGAGCAGACCACTGGTCATGGTCAATGTGGTAGGCACCAAGGAATTTCTTCAGAGAGTCCTTGTACCTCTTTCTTGGAGCCCTTCTGTCATGGTGGTCAGTAGAGAGTTTGCCATACAGCACAATTTTGGGCAGTTGATAATCCTCCATCTTAGAGAAGTGCCCTGCCCAACGTAGCGGCTCCCATACTCACATGTTTACCCATGGCCTCATGTACCATCCCACCAAGCCCACCTGTAAATTGGAGGAGGAACACCTGATTTTCTGACTGGGCCCTCTCCAGCCGGGTGGCATTAACATTGACTTTTCTGGTTTCTGCTAACCTGCTCTCCCTTTTCTCCCCTTCCCTTCCCTCGGTCTTTTTTCCCTCAGCTTTCTACCCCCTTCCCACTCTATTCACCTAGCAATCCTTCCTCTCCCTGCTTACTGCTGTGCCCTCCCTCCCTTCTTCATGTATTACCTCCTGCCTTTGCGACCATGCTTCTCCCCATGCCTCCCCCCCACCACCCCCACCCTTTACCTTTTTGTTCAGATGCCTGCCGACATTTTCCCATGTCTTGATGAAGGGCTCAAGCCAGAAACATGGGTTATGTATTTTTATCTTTGCTATATAAAGCCCACCTCACTGACAAAAGACAAAGGAGGGAAAACCCAACACCCAACCCCAACCAACCAATTTTCCCTTGCAACCGCTGCAACCGTGTCTGCCTGTCCTGCATCGGACTTGTCATCCACAAACGAGCCTGCAGCTGACGTGGACATTACCCCTCCATAAATCTTCATCCACGAAGCCAAGCCAAAGAAGAAGATAAAGGGTACTGCTTGACCTGCAGAGTTTCTCCAGCATTGTGTTCTTACTTCAACCACAGTGCCTGCAGACTTTCAGGTTTTACTTTATTATAATAGTATAAGTGAGATGCAATATTTTTTTATTTTGCCTGTGCTCCAAAAAACTGACTACAACTCTACACCTCATTTCTAATCACTTGACTATCAACCCACTCTCCTAAATCTAATGTGTAGTAATATGTTTCTAATTATAGCCTATGACTTGTAAATGCATAGGCGCCTTCACTTATCCTGCATTAGTGTTGACAGTATTGTAAATGTGCATTAATATTGTAATAGCATTGACATTGGTTGTTATTAAAAACCTCTATATCTGTGAGGAATTGTTCACTTCCATAGAGCTAGTTCAGCAGGAGAATGATCTTGCATGCATTTTTCAGTGACTTTTCTGTGAAAATGATGTCTGAATGATGTAAAAACAAAAAAATGCTAAAGGAACTCAGCAGGCCTTTCAGTGTCCACAGGAGGTAAAGGTATCTATCTACACAATGTTTCAGGCCTGAGCCCTTCTTTTCAAAGTACAGAAGGGCTCAGACTCAAAATGTCCGTTATAAATCTTTACCTTCGATGGACCTGCAAGACCTGATGGCTTCCTCCGACATCTCTGTGTTCTGACGACAATAACAGCATCTACAGACTTTCATGATTCACTTGACTTCTGAATGATGTTATTGTTCTTATACATGTGTAAAGATGGATCGTTGATTCCATAGTGAAGCATAGATTGGACAGATGTGGAATCTGTCAACTGGCGGAAAGAATGACTACATTAAGAAGAACCTGGACTTGAACAGGGAAGGGGAACATCTGATGAGATTAATCCCTCCAACAGTTGCTCTCTTTTTGTTCTGCCTCATGCTCTTGCTTTTTCCATCAAGCTCCTATTCCCTTTCAGCAGGCAGGGGGTGTCTCAGAAAGCAATAAACCGAGGTGGGCTTTTGAAATAGCAAGTTTCAGTGGAATGATTCTGGAAATCAGCTCCAGATGAAATACTCAAGGCTTGCGATTTGAAGATGTGCTGGGCTCACAGTGAAGCTTATACATGGCAGAAAAACACAAATAAGACTTTCAAGGGAGCACATCTTGATTTTAATGCACAAAAGTGATGGAGAAATTCAGCAGGTCACACAGCATCCATAGGGGGCAAAGTTATTGTGGTGGTGTAATCACTGGACTGTCAGTTACTGCCTGTGGCTGCCTGCGCTCCTGGACTGCCCACTGCAGGGTGCAACCTATTGTACCTGCAAGAAGGTAACCTGGGAGACTGGCTCAAACTACTCCCTGCCAATCACGGCTCCACATAAAGGCTCACCCCTGGGCAGGAGCAGAGGACACGGAGCCAGAGAGGATACAAAACCTGGTGTGCAAGTTTTAAGCTAATTAAAGTCTGTAGTACATCCTTTCGTTGTTTGTGCCTATATGTTCACACTGCAGTGCACCAAGGTTATATAACCAACATTTCAGGCCTGAGCCCTTCATGTAGATATGAGTAAAAAAACAGGCAAGTGCCTGACTAAAATTATGGAGGGATGGGCAGGGGGAGAAGTTCAGCACCAACGCCCCCCCCCCCCCAGGCAAGAGCTCATATGTGAATGTGGGTGGAAGGGCAGATGGCCAAAAGGCTGAGGATTGATAAAGGGAGGGAATGGCTCACTGAATGAGGAGGGAAGGGGATTAGGATCTTGCAGGAGAGAGAGAGAGATAGAAAGTGCAAAGGTGCTCAATGAAATGAACTCCCACTTTGCATCCAGTCTCTCCAATGTAGCGAAGACTATTCCCTCTATGACACCATCATCCACTCACATCCTTTCCCACTTATCGCCACCATGGCAACTACCTCTGTGACCATAGGTAATGCTACTTTTGCACCTACACCCCCACCACCATTTGGAGTCCCCAACAGTCCTTCCAAGTGAAGCAGCACTTCACTTGTGAATCTCGGGGTCATCTAGTGCTCCCATTGTGGTCTTCTCTACAACAGAGAAATGAGACACAGACTGGATTTGTTTAGTTGAGCACCTCAGCTCTGTACACTGCAATAGGGGAGACCTCACAGTGGCCAATCATTTAAATTCCATGCCCCACTCCCTTGCTGACATGTCTGTTCCAGCACTGTCAAAACAAAGCCACCTGCAAATTGGAGGAACAATTGGGCACTCTTCAAACAGATGGCATTAACATCGGCTTCTATTAGTCCCCTCCCTCTCTCCTTTTCTCCAGCTCCCCACTCCCTTCCCTCTCTACTTTAAGAGCTATCCCCTTTCCACATCGATTCTCAGCTTTATTTACCTGCTAACGCTCCCTTATCCACCTATGACCTCTTGCCTGTAGGCGTGTGCTCACCCCTGCGCTTCCCACCACCATTTTATTGAGGTGCCTGCCTGTTTTTTTTACTCATACCTTAACGGAAGGCACAGTCCTGAAATGGTTCTGCCTCTTTGCCATAAAAGAACACTGTGACGTGCTGAGTTTCTCCAGCACATTTGTGTATTAAACTACAATCACAGCATCTGTATTGTGGGAATTGACTTTCTAAACCGAACTGAGAAAATATTGCTCAGTTAACCATATGACACAGCACTGACTAACCTTCAGCTGGCAGTTGGTGACATGTATATGCAAACTATTTGGGTGCAAGCAGCACTTGGCATATATGAGCCACAAATCAAGCACATATGCCACATTAATTCCTTTTTTAAAGAAAGAACAAACAAACCTGCCAGAATGAGGGAACATAGCTGCATTTAGAATTTATGCGTTCTGTTAAGTTAATTAATGGCAGCCCAGTACTGTAAGACTAGATGCATTCAAGAATTTCTTCACACATACAAACATATGATAACTTTCCAGCACATTTTGTTTCTTAAGCTTCAATTGCCTGCGCCTGGCATCTCTTTGATTGTGTGTCTCAATGTCACTCTTGCTTGCTTCCTGTGTGTTGCAGAGAACAGTCCCTCAGAATCTTCCTGTAACTTGCGTGACAGACACATTTATTCCTTTGAGCGCATAGGTTTTTTCAAAAAAGTCCAATGATTTCCTCCCTCCCTTTCAGGATTGTGATGCTAACGTCTGCAATCTGATTTAAACCCTTTGTCTCAGCATTGTCCTGTTCCACTGGTGCTACTCTTCACTGCTTCCGTTCTGAGGCATAATCTGCTGGATTTCATCTCTACTTTTAATTTTTATTTAAATTTAGTCATACAGTGCGGTAACGGGCCATTTCACCCCACGAGTCCATGCTGCCCAATTTACACCGAATTAAGTTACAATCACAGTACATTTTGAGTGGGGGGGAGGTGTGGTGATACGAATATGGTGACTGTCAAGGGGTAGCTGGCCCGTCCCCCACTATTAACTGGTAACTCCTCCCCTTGTGATCCTCGAATGAAGGTCAACCTCCCTTTCCTCAGTCGAGCACTTGGAATCGGGCCAGCTACAAGTCTAAAGTATAATAAATTCTATTGTTCCTCACTCTTCGGCTTTGGAATTGTTGATAGAGCCTATCAACTTATTATACCTTAAATTTTCAACATGGGATGAACAAACTGCTGCGACCCAACAGGCTAGACCTCAACCCACAGATGCCCGGACCCCCAGAGATGTACGAGCAGTAGATCAAGGGCTTCACAGAATTCCTGGAAGCTTCTGAGGGTCCCATGGACTCTGACGAGAAGAAACTCAAGTTACTGAAAGCGAGGGTCAACCGCCATGCGTACTTGGTGATCAGGGGCTGCATGACCAACCCTGCTTCCATTATCAAGCTTGCTTCGCAACCTCTACAGACTATGGGTAAACGAAATCTACTCACGGTACCTCCTGCCCTCAAGAAAATAACAACAGTTTGAGTCTCTTGATTTCTTTCAGGTCCTGCACGATCTGGGGCGAGAATACAGGGGCTATATTCCTGCCCCAGTATCGGACCAGTATGTGGAAGAGCTGATCCAGGATGTCTGTGTTGCTGGGGTGAGGTCCGATTACATTCGACAACGACTGCTAGAGGAAGACAGGCTGCTATTGCAGAGAGCCCTCCAGCATGCTAAGACTTTAGATCAAGTCCACCATAACGCTGAATCCATCGTGGCCAGTGACGGGCCCTCCATGTGAGGGCTGCGGGTGCAGCCATTTTGGGACACAGCATCACAGACAGTCTTCATAGAAGGAGGCACTGACCCCACCACTGGCTCCACAGCCGAGCTCATGAAGAGGTACTTCTATGGCCAGTAGAAGCACCCCCGGTGATGCAGCCCAGTGAGAGAAGCCACCTGCTCAGGATGTGGGAAAACAGGACACTATGTGAGAGTGTGTAAGTCGAAGCCTTCCCTATCGAGCAGCACTGTGTGCATCCTTGGGGGTCGGCCATCGAATCCGACTTCACTTCCTCCCGGAGCAATGATGTCGCTTCTGGCCTTGAACTGCTTGATCACGAGCGCAACCTGGGGATCGCTATCTTTGCCGACTCCATTTCATCTTCCTCTCCCGGTGAGACTGCATGGTCAACATGGGGGCCTCCAGCTTACTGAACTGGCACTCCTCCGACAGTGATGGTGACCCGGTACTAGCATCCATCATCTTGGATCAGGGCAGCCGTCACTTGATCACCCACTGGATGATGGTGATTGAGGTAAATGGGAAACAAATTAACTGCCTGTTCAACAGTGGAAGCACTGAAAGCTTCAATCACCAGGACACTGCTCACAAGCTCTCTCCCATCAGATCAACAAGTGGCACGATATCAATAGCCACAAAGAACCAATCTTCCGAGATCCACGGGTATTGTATTGCGTTGTTAACAGTGCAGGGTGAACGTTATGACAATTCCCATTTACTGTTAATGCCTCAGCTCTGTGCACCGATCCTTCTGGTGCTGGACTTCCAAAACCAATTCAGGAATGTCATGAAGGCATTTTGGGGGGCCCCCAACCACCCATCACTGAGTACAACCCCCAGCTCACAGACCCCCTGCGGCCAGCCCCATCCTGCAGTCTCTCCACCCTCCACATGCCCCCACCATCATTGTTTGAGAACCTGACCCCAGACTATAAGCCCATAGTAACTAAGAGCAGATGCTACAGCACTGAGGCTCACCTCAGATGCATCATGGGACATGGCATCATTGCCCCCGACCCTGACTGCATGCATCCCCTTATGGAATTCCTGATCCCAGGAATTTCAAGACACTAGAAAGGTGCCTGGGGTTCTTTTCCTATTACACCCAATGGGTGGCCAACTATGCCAATAAAGCCTATCCCCAGTAAGATTGACAACCTTCCCCTTATTGGCAGAAGCCCGGGCAGCCTTTAACTAGATCAAGGGAGACATGGCTAAAGCCACGATGCATGCTGTAGATGAATCCATTCTGTTCCAGGTGGAAAGCGATGTCTCTGACTTCACGCTGGCCACCACTCTCAACCAGGCAGGCCAGTAGCCGTTTTTCCCCACACCCTTCACGTCCCTGAGACACGGCACTCCTGTGTCGAGAAGGAAGCACAGGCCATCCTTGAGGCGATGCACCACTGGTGTCATTTACCTGGATGGGAAGAGATTTACCCTCCTAATGGACCAAATTGTGGGGTAAAATCAAAATTGACAAAATCCTGAAATGGAGAATCGAGCTCTCCACCTACAACTACGACATCCTATACTGGCTGGACAAGCTCAACGACCCCCAGACACCCTATCATATGGGGCATGCACCAGTGTGCATCTCACCCACCTCCAGTCCCTCCATGACGACCTTTGCCACGCTGGAGTTACAAGATTGTTCCACTTCATGAAAGCCTGGAACCTTCCCTACTCCATTGAAGATGTTCAATGGAGATGACCAAACACTGTCGAAATGCAAACCACAGTTCTTCCAGCTCGACAAGTCGCACCTCATAAAGGCCACACGCCCCTTTGAATGACTCAGCATTGATTTCAAGGGGCCCCTGCCCTCGCCCAACAGGATCGTATATTTCCTGAATGTCATTGATGAGTACTCCAGGTTCCCTTTTGCCATCCCCTGTCCCAACATGACCTCAGCCACTGCCATAAAGGCACTCCACAGCCCAAGACATCACAGGCAAAATCCTCCCCACCACCAAGAACATCTGCAGGGAACATGGCCATCATAGAGCAGCAGCAAACATCAAAATCCCACACCACCCAGCACCTGTTCTGTTCTCACTGCTACCATCAGGAAAGAGGTATAGGTGCCACGAGACTTGCACCACCAGGTTCAGGAACTGCCTCTACCCCTCCACCATCAGACTCCTAAACTCAATCAGGGACTCATTTAAGGAGTCTTGTACACTTTATTGATGTTTTTTTAAATTCTCTCACAGTTAGTTGTTCAGATTTGTCATCTGTTTATAGTTCTTTATTTTTTTACATGTATATGCTGTGTACAGTTTTTTTTTTGCACTGCCAATTCATGATAATTCTGCCTCACCTGAAGGAAAAAGTATCTCAAGGTTGTATGTTATGTCATGTCGGTACTCTGGCAAGAAATATGAAATGCTGGATGCCCAGTTTCCTGCTTCTGGAAGACCTAGTGATTAGGACACTGACAGTTAGAGGAGATGACTAAGCCTGGGAGCCCTGTGATCCCAAGAGATCAGAAGGAAAATATTATACCAACCCTGACCATGGTCCACTGATAAAATCCAAAATCCAAAAGGTGATGGAAAGCAAATACTTAATTAGGGATTGGTGGATATAATCAGCAGGCCATGCAACATCCTTGAAGTAGGGTTCAGGCCTGCATTTAATACAATCATTCCCCAGAGGCTGGTGCAGAAGCTGTCCTCACTGGGACTCTACATCTCTCTCTGTAACTGGCTTCTGGACTTCCTAATGGAAAGACTACAGTCTGTCCAGGTTTGTAGCAGAACATCAAGCACCATCTCACTGAACACTTGTGCTCTTCAGGGATGTGTGATCCAGCTCCAATATTGTTATCAAGTTTTCAGATTACACAACAGTAGTTGGCCTCATCAGCTACCATAGAGAAGAGATGGAAAATCTCATGATATGGTGCGAGATTAACAACATGGGTCTCAAAATGGTCAAGATGATCATGGACTTCACAAGGACCAGGAATGACCACCGTCCACTGCACATTAATAACTCTGTACTAGAGAGAGTGGAGAACAGCAAATTCTTTTGTGTCTTTTTGAGTAGTGACCTATCCTGGACACACCACATCTCCTCACTTGTCAGAAAGATGAAACAGTGACTCCACTTGCTGATAAGATTGAAGCAGGAAAGGCTTCTGGCCACCATCATGTCAACTTTCTACTCGAGCTCTATCGAGAACATCCTGACCGGCTGCATGTTCTGCTTTGTGGTGTGATATATTTGCTGTAGAGAATTGGATCAGAGGTCAGTCCACAGGACCATAAGAGTGACAGGTAGGAACACTGGGGTCTCCCACCATCCCCTGTGCCCCATTGCCATCAACGTGATCTACTAGGATTATTGCCTGAAGAGGGAGAGTAAAGTAATTGAGGACCCCTTCCATCCATATTGCATCTTTCAGCTACTTCCATCAGGAAAGAGATACAGAAGTATCAGAGCCAGTAATACCAGGATGAGAAACTGCTTGTTCCCACAGGCAGTGAGAGTGTTGAACAGCTAAATGGACTGTTCACACTAATCCTCCAAGTCGCTGCTATTTATTAAACCATTTTTATTATTTTTATATGTGCATATTTGTTCTGTGTATGTATTGCTTCTCGGTACGTGTGTTACGTCTGGATTTGGGTTTGCATATTTTGCACCGAGGACTGGAAAATACTGTTTCGTCAGGTTGTACATGTGCATTTGAATAAACTTGAACACAAACTATACCTTTACCTCCTATGTGTGCTGCAAGATCTGCTGAGTTCCTCCAGTAATTTTGTTTTTACTACAATCACAATTTTATGTTTTACTCTTCAGAGTTCCGTTAAGTTTCCTTGACGTGGATGAATTGATGGGGACCTCAGATTTAGTCAAGTGTTTTGCCATCTGACTAAACAAGTACAATGTGCCAAGATTGCATTCTCTGGTCCTCGGTGGAAAACACATAGATGTACAATCAGACCTATCACACATACAAAAAAAAACACATGCAGAATTCATGTATACAAATGAATACATAAATTTTGCTTCATGAATATGAGAGTCTCATATGGTCAGTGTGATCAGTTCCTTTGGTTGTTCAGCATTCTCACTGAACATGGGAAGAAGCTGTTCCTCAGTCTGGTGGTGCTGGCTCTGATACTCCTGTATCCCTTTCCTGCTGGGAGCAGCTCAAAAATGCTGTATGTAGATTGGGAAGGATCCTCAATGATGTTGTGCGCCCTCTTCAGACAACTATCCCGGTAGATCATGTTAATGGGTGGGACAGAGATCTCTACTACTTTTGTGTCCTGTGGATTGACCTCTGATCCATTTCTCTGCAGCAACTGTTCAACACTATAATGAAGCCGGCCAGGACACTCTCGATAGAGCTCCTGTAGAAAGCCAGTAGTCTTGCCCACTTCAGTCTTCTCAGGAAGTGCAGTTGCTGTTGCACCTTTCTGACAATTGAGGAGATGATGAGTGTCCACAATAGGTCACTAGTTAAGTGAACTCCTAGGAACATGTTGTTGATGGCTAGTGGAGGGTGGTTATACTTCGTCCTCTTGAAGTCCACGATCATCTCCTTTGTCTTGTTCACGTTGAGACTCAGGTTGTAACACTCGCACCATTCCATGAGATTTTCCACCTCTTCTTTGTAGTGCGACTCATCATGGTGGCTGATGAGGCCGACTACTGTTGTGTCATCTGCAAACTTGATAACACAGTTGGAGCTGGATCTGGAGATACAGTCGTGAGTCAGTAGCATGAACAGGAGTGGATTGAGCCCACAGCCCTGAGGTCCACCAGTGCTAAGCATGACGGTGCTCGATGTTCAGCTGTCAACTCAAATAGACTGCAATCTTTCCATTTGGAAGTCCAGAATCCACAGAGAGAGATGTTGAGTACCAGTGAGGACATCTTCTCCACCAACCTCTGGGAATGAGCATATTAAATGCCAAGCTGGTCTAGCCTGGCATGTGAGGCATCATTCTTCAGGAAGGCTAGGTCAGAGTGAAGAGACAAGGCTATAGTATCATCTATGGAATGGTTTCTTTTATAGGTGAATTGAAATGGAAGGTGTGCTTTGATGTGTTCCATTACCAGATGCTAAAAACAATTCATAATGGTGGAGGTCAATTCCACAGAGCCGTAGTCATTGAGGCCTGTTATTGTCACTCTCTTGGGTACCAGCATGATGGTGGCTGTCTTGAACCCTGTGGGAACGATGGGCTGCTGCCATAAGGTGTTGATGATGTATGTGACTGTGGACTGTGCAGTCCTTCAGTACCTGACCTGGTATGTTGACTGCTTCCGCTGCCTAGTGTGGGTTCACCTTGGATATGGTTCTCCTCACCTCAGCCATTGTAAACAGGGAGCCCATTCATCAGGGCTACATGGAGCTTTCTACGGTGTCCTTCTGTTATTCTCCTCAAAACGTGTATAGAAGATTTCAATCTTTCAGAATGTTGAGATTTTGTCCTTAACTTGCAAGGTTGACTTGTGATCCCTTATATTGTTGAACCCTTACTATGTGAGCCTCATGTTGCCGGTGTGATACTGTTGTCTGTGTATTTTCTGTGTGTACCCCCCCCCCCCCCCTACCACCTCCTCCAACACTGCTTTGCTTTCCAGAATGTGTGTACAGTTCAGCCCGGTTGATCTTAGTGCCATCCTATTCCCTTGTCCTGAACGACACATTTTGTTCCTCCTGGACAGGCTTAGGTCTAACAGCATGAACATTTTAGGCAAGCACCACCTCCATCTGGTTCCACTATTCCTTCCATACGTACTCCAGTACTTACTTTGTTTCCTATCTCTCTAACCATTCTTTCCTCCCCATCCTAGTTGTCTCTCCCACTCACCCTTTCACATCTTCTGTCCTATACCCTTTCACCACTGGGTCCCTCTGCCAGCATCTTTTACCCTTAATATACATATCACCCCTTTCCCTTCAGTCTTGATAATAGGTCCAGAACCCAAAATGTTACCTTGTAGCATTTGTGCTACCCAGGCGTGGAAAAGAACGACACACACCAAATCCTTGAAGTCGAGACTGGTTTATTGCACAGGCCTTCACGTTTATATGGGTCCCAGTCACTGACGTCAGGGCACCGCATCATCGGAGTGCCGGGCTGGGATTGGCTAGCGTCCCCGCCACAGCTTGCTGTCTTCCCACCATGCGGGAAATCATCTGGGACGACAGCCAGTGTCATCACCCCCCCCCCAGGTCCGCGCGCTGGCCAAGTTTGGCGGCCATTTTGTGGGCTGGTCCACACATCCATGTGCAGGCCACTACAAACTGACCATTTCTGACCATTTGAGTTCCTTGTTTTCTCAAGATTCCAATGTCTGAAGCTTTTGTCTTGAAATACGAAAAATATACAAGTTCTATGATGGTCGTGAAAGCACAGAAATGCTGGAGGAATTCATAAAGACTTGCAGAGTCCACAGGAAGTCAAGATATATAACTGATGCTTCTGGCCTGAGCCTTTCTTCAAAGCAGGCAGGAGCCCGAATAAAAAGCCTGGTGAGAAGGAAAGAAAGGGCAGGAGGTGAAACATAGACCAACAGGCAAAGGGTGTTAATTAGATATGGATAGGAGGTCAGGAGAGGGAAAAGGTGAGAATTGACTGGGGGTGGGGCAGGCTTGATTCCGTGAAGGCAGAGCTGGGGGAAAGGGGAGAGAAACAGAGCTAGAGGAAAGGAGCATGGAGGGGGGTCTAATGGAAATCAGAGAGGTCATTGTTAATGCCATCCGGTTGGAGTGTGCTCAGATGGAATATGAGGTGTTGTTCCCCTAATTTGCAGGTGCTCTCAGTCTGGTAGTGCATGAAGGTTAGGAAGCAATGAGGTTGGGGGCTGTGCTAGCAAGATGAGTTCAAAGATAGTGCTTGAGGCAGTGATTTGATACCTTTAGCGGGACCTGTTGAAGGCATAAGTAAGAGATGCATGAGAGTTATCATCTGGCTTCAGTCAGATAGAGGTCAGTGCGCCAGACCACAAGAGTGCCACCTCTGTCTATGGGTTTGAGAGTGATGTTGGGATTGGTAATGAGAGAGTGGAGAGTTCCGAGGGGGTGAGATTAGAATGAGTGAGCGGAGTGGTGAAGTCACGACTATTGATGCCTTGGTGGCAGTTGAAAATATAAAGGTCCAGAGCAAGCCAAAGGCTAGAAGGAGGTGTCCAGGCGGAGGAAGAAGGTTTAAGGTAGAAGGAGGTCTTGAATCCTGGTTGTAGATGTAGTCACAGAGATGGAGCCGATGGAAGAAGTATTCTGCATCGTGGCGTGTGGAACACGAGAGGTGAGCAGAGGAGAACGAAGGTGAGGCTTCCACTGAGGACATAGTGTTCCGAGTCCAAGGGGGAAGGTTGTAGGGGATGGTAAAGATCCAATGGGTTGGAGGGGGAAATCAATGGGGTGGAGAGTATCAGACGGGAGAGGAATATGGGATGGATCTGGAGGTGGAGGGTAGGACAGATTCAAGGGAGGGAGGGGAGGATTGGGGGTTCAGAGGGAGGAGGCAGAGGCTGAGAAGGACCACAGAGAGAGAGTTCGTGACAGAGGCTCGGTACTATGGGCCACTGGGGCCAGGGTGAGAGTTTTCCTCAGAGACTTTGTCCTGCAAGCCATCAGGGCCAGGGTTGAAATTCATGATGGATGCTCAGTCCTGTAGACAGTTGGGCATAGGGTAGGTGGTCGCAACAGAGGCTCAGTTCTTTAGGCCGCCAGGTCCAAGATGGATATGCATCGAAGGTCATAGAGACAGCAGTCTCCAGGGAGAGATGCTCTGCTTTTCTGGAAACATCCTGGTATTTCTCCTCTGCACCCTCTCCATAGCTTACACATCCTCCCTATAATGAGGTGACCAGAACTGAACACAATATTCTAAGTGTGGTCTCACCAGTGATTTGTAGAGCTGCAACTTGATCCTCTTGAACTAAATCCCCTATCTAATGAAGCCAGCATCCCAAAGGCCTTTTTAACTATCCTATCAACCTGAGCGGCAACCTTGAGAGATGTATGGATTTGGACCCCAGGATCTATCTGTTCCTCCACACTGTTAAGTAACTGACCATTAACTCATCCTAAAAATCTGACCTTCCAAAATGCATCACCTTTCACTTATCCAAATTGAACTCCATATGCTACTTTTCCGTCCAACTATGTAGTATTGACAATTCCATTGATTCGCTGAACAATTAACTTTCTTCTCTGCACTATACAACTCTTTTGTTTCTGCAAACCCAGCCCAAAAAAACATGGAGGCAACAGGTATATGTCAATATTTTTGGTCAAGCCCCTGCATCAGTGCTGAGACACAGACACAGTCAATGTATACTGTACCTTTGCTCCAAAAATCATGCATCACCCACTGAGTTATTCCAGCATTCTGTGTTTGTTTAGGATTCCAGTATCTGCAGGCCCTTTTGACAATGGGAAATAAATCATTAACTCAACATCAATCCCATCACGATGCTTGAGATGTTTGTAAATTTTCAGTGAGATCACCTCTCATTCCTTCAAACTCATGAAGACATCAGCTGGTATGCATAGTCTATGCCCGTACCACAAACCTGTCCTGTGTTCCTTCCAAAGCAAGTATATGCTCCTTTAGGCTGGGAGACTAGGCCATACACTGTCTTACCAGGACTGTATATAATTGGAGCAAATGTCTTTATTCTCGTACCCAAATTAATTTGCACTAAAGGGCAACTTATTACTTGATTTTCTAATTGCTTGCTGAATTTCCATTTTATCTTTCAGTGATTTGTCCCTCAATCCTTCGCTGCTTAATGAAAATGGCATTGTTTTATTTTTTTCTGCCAAGATGAATGCCCTCACATCTTTCCACATGTACTTATCCATTCAATTGCTGGCAACCTCTCTGTATCCTCCCCTATATCCCTCTCGGTTTGTATTATCTACTTATCCAAGACCCTCATCCAAATTATTGGTATAGATTGTGAACGGTTAGCACCACAACACTGATCCCTTTGCCACAGTTCCTTAATCTCTTTATTTAGTCTCTTTGCCTTCTGTCCATGCCAAATATTTTACCTCGACACAGTACACTGTGTTTTTGATAACTTCTTGTATGGTACTATATGCATGCTCAAACACATTACATCAGCATGTTCATCTTTATCTATTCTATTTGTAACAATTCAAACATTTCTACAAATTTACCAACTCTATTCTTTCATAGACTCTGCTCAATCCAATTTTTGTTAACTGGTCCATAATTTCCTGTTCTCTCTCTCTCTCTGTCTCTCTCAACACTTTATAAATGTTGTGGTTACATTTAGTAACTGTCGGAATCATTTTTGAATCTATTGAATTTTGAAAGATGACAACCCATAGCGTCTCCTTCAATATCTTAAGCCATTGGTTCCAGGGAATTTATCAGCTTTCAGATCCACTTTATCTTGCAATACAGTTTTTCATGCATGTAAGTTTCTTTGAGCTTAACTGAAGTCCAGAATAAGGAGTTAAATTGTGGCATTTTAATGGTTTCCCCACTGTCTCTATTCAGTGTGGTGAGCAAAAAATCTATCCCTTTGTATTCTTCCAATTGTCTGCATAAAGCTTCATTCTAACTAATGCCTCTTGTTATAATTGGATGATTTGCGATTTTTATCATGGCACCTCTTGCCAAGGGTATGCATTTTTTTTAAACGTAAAGGTTCTTAAATTATGTTTGTAAAACAGCAGCCTGTGCACCAGTGTTGACAATGAAAGAATAATTTCATTCTTGGATTATTCCTTTGCAACCAGATAATAAATGATACTGGGGCTACATTTTTTTCTTTCAACTTTGCGAATTGTTTTGTTAGCTCAAGAATGAGTATCTCCAGTCTGGTTTTATTATTCATTTGGCAACACTTATTCTCTGCCTCAAAGATAGGCACCCAGACAAAAGTAATAGAAAACAGCTGGATCATTTCAATATACTTATGCAGAGATCTGACATTCTCTCTTTGAAAGCCAGTCTTCTATGTTGCCCTGGAAGACAAATCCATTGGATTAAGGCCTTTTTAAAGGACTTAGTCTCAAGCAGTCATTTGATTGGCCTCTTTTAATGCTGCCAGTGACGGGGGAAGAGTTCTTTCATCTGGTTCATGAATTATGCACCCTGGCTATCTGCCTGATACAGCCTCTCTTCAGCATGCCCTGCCCTCACTACAGGACATTAGTCCCAGTGACCTTTTCTCAACTTTCCTGGAAAACAGATGTGAGGGAGAAGCTAAAGCTACAGAAGGATATTTAGCTGAAAGGTGAAAGAGACGATGTGGCTGTGAGGCGTGGAAGCTGAATGAAGGCTGAAAGTGAATGTAGCAATGTGCTGTCAGGTGGGAGTGCAGTGCTGGAGGTATGTGTGCAGGTAGCAAAGCTGTTTGCCTTTACTTCTGTGTTCTTTCCCCCCCCCCCCCCCCCCCCCAGGACTCTCATTAAATATCTCTGCAGATATTTTTTAAAATGTTTTCCACGGAGAACAGCTGGAACAGTCATCGTGATCCATGTGATACACAAATTACATTTGGATGCATTTGATGTTACTTAAGCATGATACATTATGATGAAAAGTGTCCACTATTTACATAAGTAAGGCTTGGATCATTAAAAAAAAACATAATTCAACAGCATTCAGTTTGGAGTTTTGAAATATGGGCTTCAGATATACAGGGCTGAAATTAATGAAGACAAGGACATGGTTTTTAATCTCTTACATGTACAAAAGATTAAAATGTAGCGACACATGCTGCTAACTACAATTTTTTTAAAAAAACCTAATCATTTGCAGTAAATTGGGCTCTGTCAATTAATTCAAAGTGTTGTTTTGCTGGGAATTTTAATAACATGGTCAATCAATTTGTCTTTGAATGCCGTTGATATTCCGTATGTTTTGTCATCATGGGAAACCAGTAGATTCTACTTGTTGCAAGTACTAGTCAGTGTCATATGTAATCAAGGGATTGACTTTGGGAGAATCACCTCTGAATTAGGCATTTTGATCTAATACTTTGCTTATAACACATAGCAGAAGTGTCTCCAATACAACTAAACACAATGATTGTTATTCCACTGACAAATGCTGCAAAATAAAATGTATGGACAGACGAAGCCAACTTTTATTTCCTTTTTTTTAAAATTGCACTCTGACTTGGATTTTTCAGCAGACCTGTGTAAAGAGGGTTGCAGAGAGTTACTTTTGCCTCTAGGTTCTTCCATATCAGCAAAGAGCAGAATGGATGCAGTTAATTATTTAACCGGATTTGATTGTGGTCTTTGTACATTTAACAAAATGCTGTCGGTTGACTTGACTCCCATGTGATACATTTTAATTTGATAGAATTTATTGATCTGAAGACATGCAAGCATTTTGTTGGCAATGCTCGAATTATTCGCTTTGATTTTCAGCCTAATATAACAAGTCCTTCCATTTTTTTTTTTGTTGCTCTATTTACATTGACCAGAGGGTATTTAGAAGTTATGGCCATGATTTGTTGTGGAAAATATATGGTAATTATATTGGCTCTTGAATATCTGCAACAATTAACAGATATCATATTTCAATTAAATAAGTGGAATAATTTATCCTCATTACTTGGTCTAAGAGAAGGGTAGCAGGTTTTTGTCTGAATGGATTAAAATGTGCCCCATATTAGTTAAACAGGAGGGTCTGTCAATGTTGGGGTCAAGGGCAATACACAACTGTGCTTACGAAACTCAGCATGTCATGCAGTATATAAGGTAAAGGATAACCACTGTTTTGGGCCTGAGCCCTTTGTCAAGGTATGAGCAAAAGCAGATAGGTGCCTGAATAAAAAGATGGGGTAGGGGTGAGGAGAGGAGTGGAGGGAGGAAGGGTCAAAGGAAGGAGCACAGGCCAATGGGTAAGAGGTCATAGGTGGAAATAGGTGGAAAGGTAGAAGAGAAAAGCTGATAAGTGATAGGAGGCAAGGGTAGCTCTTTGACAGGAGAGGGAAGGGAAAAGGGTAGAGAGCTGGAGAAAAGAAGACACAGGGTTAGGGAAAGAAGGGAGTGTTTAATGAAAATTAGAGATGTCATTGTTAATGCTCTCTAGGTGGAGAGTTCCCAGATAGAATACAAGGTATTGTTCTTCCAATTTGCGCTTAGGCTTAGTTTGGCAGTGCCTGATTCCATGGATAGACATGTCGATAGGGGAGTACAGTGTGGAATTGAAGTGTCTAACCCCTGTTATGCAGCGGACAGAGGAAAGGAGCTCAACGAAACAATCTTGTAGTCCACATGCAGTCTCAGAGATGTGGCAGAGGCTACATCTGGAGCACTAGATGCAATGGATTACCCCTGCAGATGCTTCATTTTCAAGGACTATTTGGGGCCCCAAATGGTGGTGAGGATGGAGGTGTGACCACAAGGGTAGCATTTCTTGTGGTCACAGGCATAGCTATCGACAGGGCGAACAGCAGGAAGGGATGAGTGGACACCAATGTAGCATCCACCCAGAGGAGGAAGAGTTGAAGGGCCCTGCCCTTGTCGGCTTGTAGCGTGAATTGCTCCATAAAGAACCCAAATAGGTATCACTTTAATTCTATAGTTCATGCCTTCTTCTGTCGAAAAGGAGAAGAAAATACCTGATTCTGTTTTGGTGAACATGTGCTGAAAAGTGGCCAAAAGTACATTATTATGAAATGTATGGTTCCAGATTTTGTTAATGTGATGGAAGAGTTGTAGTGAACCATAATTTGTTTCTGATAAGTTAAATAAAGGTACTTTAATACTTGGGAAACTTGAACATATTTTAAATAATACAAAATTCTCTCATTATTCCCACCATCAAATAACAAGAAAATTACTGAGCAGGTATGAGGAAAAGAGCAGCAAGTAAAAGTTCAGAATTTGCTATATTATATTCAAAATGTCAAGGGAATGGCAGACTATAATTGTTTCCACCCCTGCTCAACAATTGAGTAACCCAGTAACCATAAGCAAACTCAGCTGAATGAAAGTGATGAGAGCATGTTAAAGGTTGTCATCGGGGACCAGTCTATCACTTGGAAAGCTGAGAATTAAAAAATGACATATCACATGGATTTGCTCAAGGCACCCACTTCCTCCTCAAGTGGAAAAAGAACAAGGAATTGCCAAACTATCTGGCTACAAATTACAAATTGGTCATTCATATCTTTTCACAAGGCTGCATGCTTTCATCACACTGGCCAGATTTTGAAAGCAAGCAGCTGAAAAGAGCCATAGGAGGTTGTATTTGTGAGGTAAGTGTCTGATAGATTGTGGCCCAGAAAGAGTAGAAGCAATTTTAGTCAGGCTGTCAAACTTCTGATTAAGCCTTCACCTTCCCACCATGTGAAAGGCAGCTCGTTCCTCCCATTGTCAGATTCTCATGGGATCAGGTGTGAGATATTTAAGAATCAAAGGGTGGTCATACCAAAGGAGGACATGCATGGTCATAGGTTACACATATATATAGATATCTATATAGATATATATATAGATATCTATATATATCTATATAGATATCTATATATATATCTATATATATATGTGTGTGTGTGTGTGTGTGTGTGTGTGTGCGTGTGTGTGTGTATATATATATATGACCATGTCCTCCTTTTGGAGTGCCCACCCTTCCACAATCTGGCATTTTGCTCACTTTTTATGATGTTCATCAATCTATTTTTTTGCAATGCCTTGAATTCTCATACCAGGGTTAAACACAAACAAATAATTTTAATTTTCTATGTATTATGCTATTTTATTCACATTTACTTGTTGCTGAGCTTTATAAAAGCAAGAGAATATTGAGCTACTAATTGGCCATGGAAATGAAAGACCTCTAATGAGAAAGTCAGACCAAATTTCTTAATTACATAGATGGGTTGTGGAAAATGCAAGCACTTAATTTACTAACATTAAACCACAAGTCACCTGAAACCATTGATCAGTCATAGGCTCACTGTTAATCTTTTAAAGGTTTGCTGCCCAAAAATAGGTCAGATGACAAAGGAGTTGAATGGAATTTGACCATTGATCAACAACAAACAACTCTTTCTTTCCATTGGTGAACATTAGGTTGACAACAGAAATGGGAAAATTGAGAGATAATTGTGGCCTGTGGATTTGTGCCTTAGGGTTTTCTGCTGTAGTGTTAGTATTAGCATGGTTGAAGGTGGCTTGCCTTGTACATTACAGATGGCAATTTAATCTTTCCCTTTGCAGTGCCACAAGGTGGTTTACATTTCAGATGATGTTAATGACGTCATGTTCTGTAATTCCAAGGAATTTTGTAATTATCTTGCATTTAGCCTTGATCTGTAATCGAGCTTTGATTGAGTCAGAATTGCTTTTATAAGAGTTGTCATTGTTTGCCAAATTTAAAAATTGAGATAGTAAGTTAAAAGTATGGAGAAGTTCCCATAGAAATGGGGATGGCCTCTTCAAAGCATGCATGAGTCTTTTTGTCCAGTGCTTCCAACTCAAGTATTTGGATTGACTGAGTTTAGAATCTCCTACAGCCTGTTTGAAAAATAAATTGGTGTGTGACAATCGTGCACGTCTTAGAAGCTGCTGATATATGTGACCCTTTGAATTTAGTGCAAAATTAAATTGGCCATCCTTCTTTTATGAGAATTCCATAAGACATTTGAAAATCACTTCATGTTTTAGGCAGAGTAGGCTCTGATCGTGATTAAACACAGAGCACTGTTTACTTTCTATGGGCAAAAGATGACACTCAGACACTGGAGTCTCATTATCAATGGGAGCAAGGTGTGCCAACATGATGAAAAAAGGTCAAGAACCTGTAGAGTCTGCAGAGTTTCATTATGGGACCTCTTCATGGGTCAGAGGAAGGAAGAGGTGAGCAGGTATTATTCTAAGGGCTTTAACTGGGCCAGGTTTATTTAATTAATTGGTTAATAGGTCAATTGGTCAAGGACCAATAGAAGGAGGGTAGGTATTAGGGAGCGGCCAGAGAGGAGTGGCCTGGTGAAGGAATGGGACTTCCAGGCTTTGGCTAAAGCAAGTGAGGAGAAAGGTGGCCTTTCTTATTTACCCTTCATAGGTCAGTTTTCATTAAAGGGCTGAGACTTGCCTGTGGGGTTAATACTCTGCTCAAGTTGCCAGATGTGGGAACCATGGGAGAGTTCCACCCTCCCAAGTGGCCATGTCTGTGCCAAGTGCAACGAGGTGAAGTTCCTTAGAATCCGGGTTAGTGATCTGGAGATCCAGCCCCTGGACCAACAGCTCATCAGGGAAAATGAGGAGGCAAGTGAGAGGACCTTTACCCTCCCCAGAGTGCATGCGTTCAAGGGGTGTACCGGGACGGAACTATTAAAGGGTAAAATTAAGGAACTGGAGTTGCAACTTGATGATCTGAGGCTTATTAGGGAAAGTGAGGAAGTTATTGACATGACTTTCAAGCAGGTGGTTAGCCCCCAGACAGGTAAGTGGACTACTGTCAAGGGTGGGAGGAAGGTTGCTCAGTCAGTAGAGAGCACTCCAGTGGCTACTCCTCTTAGCAACAAATATATTGTATTGGATGATGTTGAGGAAGATGGGGAGTCTGAGGTTGGATCAAGGGAGCCAGTGGTGCAGAATGAAAAGAGAGATAAGGTGGTTATTGGGGACTCCATCATCGGGGAACAGACAGAAGGTTCTGCGCACCTGACAAGTATTCCCGCATGGTATGTTGCCTTCCAGGAGTCAGAGTGCGGGATATCTCAAACAGGGTTCATGGTATTCTGAGAGGAATGTGTGAGCAACCGGACGTCCTGGTACACGTGGGTACCAATGACCTAGACAAATTGAGGGAGGAGGTCCTGAAGAGGGAATACCGTGAGCTAGGACGGAGATTAAAAAGCAGGACCTCCAAGGTCATAATCTCAGGGTTGCTACCTGTGCTACATGTGGGAAGGGGCAAAAATGAAACAATCAGAAAATTGAATGTAGTGCTGGAGGATTGGCACATGGTGCATCATTGGGATCTCTTCTGGGGGAGATATAACCTCTACAGGAAGGATGGGTTGCACCTGAATCCAAAGGGGGCAAATATACTTGCAACAAGGTTTAACAATGCTGTTGGATATGTTTTAAACAGAACTGGCAGGGGGAGGGGAACCAGACTGATAGGGAAATATATAGGAAGGAGAACATATGGGAAGTTCCAATAGTCTGTGAAATCTCAAAGCCAAAGGGAGCAAAGAGGGATAGGAGAGTTTCAGAGAGGGTGTCAGGTAGCAAATTGGAGAGAGCAGGGTGGTACAGTTTCAAGGTATTGTAAATGAATGTACGGAGTATAAGGAATAAAATAGATGAGCTTGAGGCACAAATGGACATTGGAGGTTATGATGTTATTGGAGTAATGGAGACATGGCTGCAGAAGGGACAGGAATGGGAAATTAATGTTCCAGGATATACGTCCTATCGAAAAGACAGAAAGTTAGGTAGAGGAGGTGGGGTGCCTCTGTTGGTGAAGAATGAAATTCAGGCGATGGAAAGGAAAGACATTGAATCAGATGGAGTAGAGTCTGGATAGATTGCAAAGGCAAAAGAACCATAATGGGGGTCATATACAGACCTCCAAACAGTGGCTCTGATGTGGGAATCAGTATAAATAAAGAATTAAAAATGGCATGTCAGAGTGGTAGTGATACAGTAGTTATGGGTGACTTCAACTTGCAAGTGGACTGGAAAAATCAAGTAGGTGTGGGAAAGCTAGAGATTGAGTTTATTGAATGTCTCCGAGATGCATTCTTGGAGCAGCTTGTGACAGAACCTACCAGGGGGAAATCGATTCTGGACTTGATACTGTGCAACGACATGGAGTTAATAAGGGACCTTGAAGTAGGGGTGCCATTAGGTAAGAGTGACCATAATATGATTATTTTTAATTTGCAAATGGAAAGGGAGAAGAGAAGAAAGTCAGAAACATTAGTGCTACAGCTAAATAAGGGTGACTATACAGCTATGAGGGAGGAGCTAGCCAAAATAAAATGGAAGGACACTCTAGCTAGGAGGACAACTGGGCAAAAATGGCAGGTATTTCTAGACATTTTTCACAGGATTCAGAATATATTCATTCAAAAGAGGTGGAAAGGATCTACGAGGAGCAAATGACAGCCATGGCTGACAAAGGAAATCAAGTGCAGTATCAGGTCTAAAAGAAAAAAGTATAAGATGTCAAAACAAAGTGTGAGGTTAGAGGATTGGGAGGCCTTTAAAAACCAACAGAGAAAAACTAAGAAAGTCATTCAGGAGGGGAAAATGAAGTATGAGGGCAAATTGGAAAGTAATATAAAATGGGATAACAAAAGCTTCTTCAGATATGTTAAAAGGAAGAAATTGGTTAGGGCCAAAATTGGGCCCTTGAAAACGGAGAAAGGTGAAATTATCAATGGGAACATGGAGATGGCTGAGGAATTTAACAATTACTTTGAATCTATTTTCACCAAGGAGGATATAGGTTATGATCAGATAAGGGGTAGGGGTCAAGCAGTATCTAGGGACTTGGTGAAATTACTGAAAGAAACAGAGAATTTGATGGATTTTCAGATCCAGAAACAGGTGGTTGTGAGCAAATTGTTAGAACTGAGGCCTGATAAGTTCCCTGGGCCTGATGGGCTACATCCCTGGGTGCTTAGAGAGGTTGCTCTGGAAATTGTGGAAGTACTGGTTGACATTTTCCAAAGTTCTTTAGATTCAGGGGAAGTGCCTGCAGACTGGAGAGTGGCCGATGTAGTACCACTTTTTAAGAAGGGAGGGAGAGAGAATATGGGAAATTAAAGACCGGTCAGCCTGACGTCGGTGGTGGGAAAGATATTGGAATCCATCATTAAAGAGAAATGGTGGAACACTTAGGAAGGAATAATAGTATAGCTGCTCATCAGCATGGGTTCCTTAAAGGAAAATCTTGCTTGACTAATCTCCTGGAATTTTTCGAGGACGTAACAAGGAGGGTGGACTCAGGAGAGCCAGTGGATGTGGTGTACTTGGATTTTCAGAAAGCCTTCGATAAAGTCCCACACAGGAGGCTAGTTAGCAAAATCAAGGAGTATGATATTGGGAGTAGGGTGCTATCATAGATAGATAATTAGTTGAGAAATAAGAAACAAAGTGTTGGGATAAACAGTTCATTTTCTGGATGGCAGGATGTGATAAGTGGGGTCCCGCAGGGGTCGGTGTTGGGCCCTCAGTTGTTTATTATTTATGTAAATGATATGGATGAGGGGATAAATAACTACATACGCAAATTCACAGATGACACTAAAATGGGTGGTAGTGTAAAGAGTGAGGAAGATGCCAGGAAATTGCAAGGGGATTTGGACAGTTTAGGGGAGTGGGCAGAAAGATGGCAGATGAAGTTTAATGTGAGTAAATGTGAGGTTGTCCATTTTGGAGGCAGAAACAAGAGAGCAGAATATTATTTAAATGGTGTTAAGCTTGAGAGTGGGGTAATGAAAAGGGATCTGGGCGTACTTGTTCACCAGTCATTGAAAACTACCGTGCAGATTCAGCAAGCGGTGAAGAAGGCAAATGGTATGTTGGCTTTCATAAAGAGGGATTATGGGAGTAGATAAGCTCTCCTGCAGTTCTACAGGGCGCTGGTCCCCATATTTGAGAAAAGACATACTTGCTATAGAGGGAGTGGAGCGCAGGTTTTCAAGGTTAGTTCTCGGGATAGCAGGATTGTCGTATGTGGATAGGTTAGAAAGACTTGGATTATATGCGATGGAGTTTAGAAGGATGAGGGGAGACATGATTGAGGTGTTTAGGATTATCAAAGGGCTTGACAGGGTGAAATTAGAGCACATGTTCCCAATGATGGGTGAGACTAGGACTAGAAGGTATAGTTTAAGAATACAGGGAAGGTCATTTAACACAGAAATTAGGAATTTTTTTTTACCCAGAGAGTTGTGGGTCTGTGGAATGCATTGCCACAGAGGGTAGTGGGGGCGGATTCGTTAGATAGATTTAAGAGAGAGTTGGATAAGGCTCTTGTGGGCAGGGGAGTTAAGGGTTATTGAAAGGGAAAGATCAGCCATGATCTGACAAATGGCGTTGCTGGCTTGAAGGGCCAATTGGCCTATTCCAGCACCTATTGTCTATTATCTTCACCTGAACCTGTCAGTAAAAACCTCGTTGTGACCTCTATCTCTTTTTCTGATCCTGGTGGCCTGCTGTGCAATTCTGGTGATTTTGCTAATCCTCTATTGCGTTAGTATTGGAGAGTGGGTGACCGGAAGTGAAATGTCATTGAGAAAAAAGATAAGCAAATCTCGTAAGAGAAAAGCAGACATGCTGTAAATAAATAGTTAAAGGCTTAGAACTTCTGGTGCATTTCATTAAGGGCATTAGATGGAGTTATTTATATGTTTTATTTAAAATTTAAAATTCCAAAATAAACATTTACAATATTTCAAATTCAACCCAAATACATGTTTGTGTGTGTATGATATATGTATATGTATGTGTGTATATAAGTAAAATTGAAAAAATCCCCTTCTAGCCCCCAACCTTCCTCACTCCAACCTCCTACAAATGCAAAAAAAGATGAAAGGAAAAAAGAGAGGTCAGGACAAGAGGACCACATCAGGAATATTTCACTTTTTGATATCTTATGGAGACCTATAATAGAAAGGGAATGTTCGAGATTCATTTAAATATTGTTTCGGAGTGCAGAGGATCCAAAAAACCAGCAGCATAGATATGCACCACCACACAAAAGGGTACTTAAACAAAAGTAGTTTTTAATTATATTTTAACAAGAAAACAAAATTAAACTTTAACTTATTACTATCAACTTACTTAACCTACTTAATTCCCCCTTGAATACTAAATGCAGCTGTGTGTATTGTGTATATAGGATTAGAGAAGTTCTTTGGATCACAGTCCAATCTCACTGGTTCCAACCAATTCTTGTACTGTGCACAGAAGTTAGCATTAATAAAGTTTACAGGGGCTTTGGTGCTTAACAGGCAAATGGTAACCACTCAGGAGGGTTCTTGTTGGTCTTCAGAGAGAGATTCCTTTTTGTTCCAGGACATCCACATCTGATTCCTGTTTAATCAGTCTTGCTGACAAAACTTTCCCCCTTCAGGGTTCTCCAGATGATCCTCTTTCTTTCAGGTCACCTTTCAGACAGCCAGACAGCCTTCTTCTTTAACCAGGCAATCTTCCAAAGGCTTGCCAGCTTTGTCCTTCTGGAACTGATTTCTGTCTCCTCTCTCTCTGTCTTACAACCTCCCTCTCTGAGAGCAAAACTATTCTGTCTGCCTGCAAAAATCGCATGCTCTCCCAGGCAAGCTGTATGTTGATACTTTGTTGCTCTTTTGCAAAAAGCACTCTGCAAAAGTCCTGCAAAAATTCTGTTTTAAAACGCGTGTGTGCAAGCTGCTCTTGCAATTCCTCCCAAGCCTCCTCAAAATAATCTGTCACACCTTCCCCCTTGAAAGGGAATTTGAACTCTTGAGTTAAAGTTCAGTTATAACTAAACTGTCTTAAAAAGACAGATAACTAAAAGAGATAACAATACACAATACAAACTTGTCCGTGAACTACTCTTTGCAGATGATGCCGCTTTAGTTGCCCATTCAGAGCCAGCTCTTCAGCGCTTGACGTCCTGCTTTGCGGAAACTGCCAAAATGTTTGGCCTGGAAGTCAGCCTGAAGAAAACTGAGGTCCTCCATCAGCCAGCTCCCCACCATGACTACCAGCCCCCCCACATCTCCATCGGGCACACAAAACTCAAAACGGTCAACCAGTTTACCTATCTCGGCTGCACCATTTCATCAGATGCAAGGATCGACAATGAGATAGACAACAGACTCGCCAAGGCAAATAGCGCCTTTGGAAGACTACACAAAAGAGTCTGGAAAAACAACCAACTGAAAAACCTCACAAAGATAAGCGTATACAGAGCCGTTGTCATACCCACACTCCTGTTCGGCTCCGAATCATGGGTCCTCTACCGGCACCACCTACGGCTCCTAGAACGCTTCCACCAGCGTTGTCTCCGCTCCATCCTCAACATCCATTGGAGCGCTCACACCCCTAACGTCGAGGTACTCGAGATGGCAGAGGTCGACAGCATCGAGTCCACGCTGCTGAAGATCCAGCTGCGCTGGATGGGTCACGTCTCCAGAATGGAGGACCATCGCCTTCCCAAGATCGTATTATATGGCGAGCTCTCCACTGGCCACCGTGACAGAGGTGCACCAAAGAAAAGGTACAAGGACTGCCTAAAGAAATCTCTTGGTGCCTGCCACATTGACCACCACCAGTGGGCTGATAACGCCTCAAACCGTGCATCTTGGCGGCTCACAGTTTGGCGGGCAGCAGCCTCCTTTGAAGAAGACCGCAGAGCCCACCTCACTGACAAAAGGCAAAGGAGGAAAAACCCAACACCCAACCCCAACCAACCAATTTTCCCTTGCAACCGCTGCAATCGTGTCTGCCTGTCCCGCATCGGACTGGTCAGCCACAAACGAGCCTGCAGCTGACGTGGACTTTTTACCCCCTCCATAAATCTTCGTCCGCGAAGCCAAGCCAAAGAAAGATACAGTAATGCAACTTTGAAAGTATTTTTATACATGATTAATTTTAACATCTTGACAATTGGGAATCACAATATTTATACCTCTGATATGGTTAATTTGTTGATCATATTCTTGTAATATGAAACTCCAGTTTAACAATCTTCTGTTTTTATTTCATTTTATTCAAATATACCAGAGGATCGTGATCAGTGAATATAACAATTGGTTCATGAGAGGTACCAAGGTGTATGTCAAAATTCTGCAGAGCAAATATGATAGCAAACAGTTCTTTTTCAATAGTGGAATAGTTCTTTTGAGGAACATTGAATTTTTTTGAAAAGTAGGCAACTGGATGGTCAATTTCATTATTTTTCTGCAATAAAACTGCACCTGCTGCTCCATCACTGGCGTTCACTGCTACAGAAAATGGTCTGTCAAAATCAGGAGATTTTAACATAGGGCATTGACATAGCATCTCCTTTAAATTTTCTAACGCTGCCTGACAATCTTTAGTCCACACAAGTTTCTCCCCTTTCTTCAAAAGATTGGTTAAAGGAAGAGCAACCTCAGCAAAATTTCTTGTAATATCCTGCCATTCCTAAAAACCTTCTCACTGCTTTCTTGCCATTGGGAGTATGAAACTCAGAAATTGCATTCACCTTAGTTTGAATAGGTGCAACGTTGTCACGGCCAACTACATAACCCAAGTATGTTACCATAGCATTTGCAAATGGACTCTTTGCTAAATTAACAGTTAAATTTGCTTTGGATAATCTTGCAAACAATTTGTTCATTTTATTCAAATGTTCTTCCCATTTGTCACTTTTTGTGACCAAGTCAATCATATAAGCATCTGTATGTGTTAACCCTTAGATAACTGAATTAATCATCCTCTGGAATGTTTCAGGGGAATTTTTCATGCCAAAAGGTAACACATTATACTTGTATAAACAGGATGGAGTTACAGAAGCTGAAATATTCTTTCCTCTCTCAGTTAAAGGCACACACCAGTAATCCTTCAACAAATCCAACTTAGTAAGAAATTTAGCTTTGCCAATTTTATCAATGCAGTCATCTATTCTCGGAATAGGATAAGCATCTGTTTTAGTTACTGAATTAACCTTCCTGTAATCTGTACAGAACCTAACAGTTCCATCTGGTTTTGGTACCAGAATACAAGGAGAGCACCAATCCAAATTCAAAGCTCTAATAATATAATTCATCAACATTCCACCTCCTGATCCATGATTTTACTCTTTTGAATGTTTATTCTATATGGGTGCTGTTTTATGGGATTTGCTTTTCCAACATCTACATCATGGTAAATCACTGACATCTTTTTTGGAACATCAGGGAACCAATTTGTGTATTTCAAAATTAATTCTTTCAACTGCATCTGCTCTTGTAACTTAAGATGGCCTAACTTTTCTTCCAAATTTTCTAAAATTGTTGAGTTAGACAGGTGCACAAGAACCATGGTTTATTTAAGGTTACCCTCACAACATTCTTTTTCCATAATCTTATGATCCACCACTTCTTCCACTCTGTCAACAGCCAACACCTCTGATACAGACTGTTCTCCACTACCCTTATTTTCATAATAAGGTTGCATTAACAATTCACCCTTCAAGTCATATCCACCAGCCATTTCTTTAGTCTCCTGTTCAGATACTTCCTTCTCCCTTGAGCTAACAAGATCTGCATCTATTTTCTGTTGCTGAATTAACTCTTTCCTTGACAAAGAGAAATCCTTATTCTCACAATGACCCTGTCTTTCAAAAGTACATCAGAAATACTGAGCAAATCTCTATCAACTGGATTTTCTTCAGCTGTCATAATTTTCTTAGACACAGCCCTAGTTACTGCATATGCAGGATATATCCCACCATCCTCTCTAAGCACATCCTTACTAGGCTGATTTGTCAATCTTAAATCTGACCCAACTTTATCCTCTGCCAAATCATTCCCCAACAAAAATGAGACACCATGCGTGGGTAACTTTGGAAATACTCCTACTACAACAGGCCCTTTGACTAATTCTGAATTTAGCACAACCTTGTGAAGCGATATTGACGCGACCTCACCTCCAACACCTTTAATCATTTTGTAAATATAGGCACCATATTTTCCAAAATATAGGGTATTTATCTCTTAAATTAAAAGTAATTTTCTCAAGTGGAATACAACTCTGAACTTCCACATGCCATCTATCCATTCCCAAGTCAATATCCAATTTCCAAGTTATAGCAATATATTTTATAGCTATTGCCAAAGCAATTTGAATGAATTTCACTTCATACATATTCAGTTTTAATTTAGATTTAACACTCTCATATCTCCCAGTAAAAATGGCATTGGATCCTGTGAGAATTTAATCCCCACTATTCATTCTAATAAATTACCTATTTCAAACCAAAAAAGTTTAAATGTAAAACACTGCCAAGTTGAATGCAAAAATGTACTGACTTCTTGTCCACATCTAAAACAAATCTGAATAAGAATGTTTTATGGCATTGGATGGAGTTGATGATTGCACAGTACTGATCCTCAGACAAGTTTGGAAGCGATTGCACTTATTCTTCTTGGGAAGTGTGTCACCTGGGATCAAAGTCAAGGTAGAGAGAGGTCCAGCAGACAGAGGCAGAAGATCAGCATTAAGGATCATGTGGGCAAATAAGGTGGTGAGGTCTGGTTTGGGGCAGTGGAGGGAAGGAGGGTGCAGTGCTGGTGGAGACGGAGACAGTTGAATGTCTGGGGTGAGGGTAATGGAGATGAGGGGACCTAGATATTAGGAGCTCCAACAGTGTTCATCATGAAGAAGATCAAAGTGATGGGTGTATGAGTGAATCAAAGATTAATGAGGGCCAAACTAGCTGGTCTAATTTCAGAAGTGGTCTGATTTAATGTAGCAATTATTGGATTGTGTGCAACTTGACTTTCAGTGTTACACAAAACCATGCCAGATGTTAAGCATCCAAGCCAGAATGTCTGCAAATTCAGAGACTGGTAAACTACTAAGGGAAGCAAAAAAAGCAAAGGACGGAGTCAATGAAATATTGTTTCCTTGGCCTCTAATCATTGTCTGCAAGTAGTGGTAAATGTAAATCAGGAATATTCGTCTTGCTTCACCTTTTCCTTAGAATTAACAAAAATATATCTTTAGAAGATGCAAAGAAAAAAGTGACATGAAATAAATCCTGATAAGTCTGGCCAACACCATTGCTTCAGTACAGCACAAACAGTTCATGCCACATATTTTTCTGGTGTGCTGTTTGACCTTGTTTGCATGCCCTTCAATTCAGTTGTCCCACCCTGCTAGCAAGCAGAGAGCAATCGATAAGATCATTTAAATGAGTGGTTTTCAAACTGCCCCCTAAACTCACATTCCACCTTTAGCAATCCCTATGCCATAGGTGCTCTGTGACTAGTAGGGGATTACCAAAGGTGGTGTGTGAGTGTGCAGCACTATCAATTAGACCTGACATACCACAATCATATCTTGCATGTGGATGGCCCTATTCCAAGGCAGTACTGAGGGAGGGTATTGAGAGATACCACCTTTATTGGGGATCCAAGAGGGGGAGGAGCTACAGTACCAGTGGCAGCCCAACCAATTTTCTTTGGCTTGGCTTCGCGGACGAAGATTTATGGAGGGGTAATGTCCACGTCAGCTGCAGGTTCGTTTGTGGCTGACAAGTCCGATGCGGGACAGGCAGACACGGTTGCAGCGGTTGCAGGGGAAAATTGGTTGGTTGGGGTTGGGTGTTGGGTTTTTCCTCCTTTGTCTTTTGTCAGTGAGGTGGGCTCTGCGGTCTTCTTCAAAGGAGGTTGCTGCCCAATACAACCACTACAACAACTGCAATACAGAGTTCCACCAAAGAGTGGAAAAAAAAGTTTGAAAGGCACTCTTTTCATTGTACCTAATTGACTTGTTATGTGCACGGTTTCATCAGTCAAAATGGGCCACTGCCCATTTTTCTCAAGTAAGATATTTCAATCACAATTGGGTCCAGAGCAGTGCTTCTCAACCTTCCCTTCCCACTCACGTCCCACCTTAAACAATCCCTTACTAATCACAGAGCACCAATGGCATTGGGATTACTTAAGGTGGAATGTGAGTTTAGGGGGGCAGTTTGAAAACCACTGATTTAAACAAATGACAACAAGAATCAAAATATTCATATTTTCAAATCAGAAGGACCACCCACCATTCTAATGGGTGAGACTTGACTAATATGCCTGCCCTCCTCTGGTTTCTTCTCTGTTGTCTCTTTCTCGTGCTGCTTCTTACTTTGTGCATTATTATTGCTTCTAATTGAAATTTTGAATATGTCAGGCAGCTGTGGAGATGTAAGTGCGGGTCAATTATTACCATTTTTTATTTTAAAATGGGCTGCCTGGATGCCTTGTTAGGAGTAGCCCATGAACTCTGTTGGTTTAAATGAACATCCACACACCAAGAGTCCAGGTAACATGAATGTTGCAGCCTCAATTTTTCATGTGGATCCTGCTTCAGGTCCATTTTAACTTGGTGAGGACGACTACTCTTCCAATCCATGAACAGCTCTGGTTATCTCCAGTCCAAGCAAAGTAGCATGGGATATTGTAAACATTAGGAGAGGTTAATAAGAAGCAAGAATCATATCATGGGAGTTGCCCTCATGGACAAAGCAAGCTGTATCAAAGGGCTCTTTTGATCAGGGAAGTAGGATATGGAAGGGAAAGCCTGAATTTTATTTGTTGAGCTCAGAAGAGAATTCCAACTTCAGTGGACATCCTGTAGGGAATAAAAATAATTTTCCGAAAGGTTCCATTATTTGCATCCTTGGTCTTGTTCCCTGCTGGGTGAGTTTGCTGGGAAGGTTCAAACAAATTTATGGATCAAAATTGTAGCAGCTGATCCCTGATAACTGGGATCTAAGTGATGTATTTTGGAACTTGATGGAGGACTACATGATTGATGGCAGAATTCTTAATAGTGTGGAAAGACAGAGGGACCTTGGGGTCCAAATCCATAGATCTCTCAAGGTTGCTGTGCAGGTTAATGGGGTGGTTAAGAAAATGTAAGGTATGCTGGCCTTCACTAGTCAGAGATTGAGTTCAAGTGTTGTGATATAATCCTGGGACTCTATAAATCTCTGGTAAGACCACACTTGGAATATTGTCTTCAGCTCCGGCCACCTCTTTACAGGAAGGAAATGGAAGCATTGGAGAGGGTGAAGAGGAGATTTACCAGGATGATGCCTGGATTGGAGAATGTGTCTTGTGTGGCGAAGTTAACAGAGCTAGGGCTTTTCTCTTAGGAGCGAAGTAAGATGAGAGGTGACAATAGAAGTCTACAAGTTTATGAGATGCTTAAGTAGGGCATGACATTAGCAAATACCAAAGGACATCTGTATAAGGCGAGGAAAGTTTAAAGGAGATGTCAGGGGCATTTTTTTTTTTTTTTACACGGACTAGTGAGTGTCTGGAACTTGTTCCCAGCAGTGGTGATGGAGGCTGATAAAACATGTACATTTAGAAGACTTTTAGACAGGCACATGGATGCAAGAAAAATAAAGGTTTGCAGTGCGAGGTCAGGAAGGTTTAGGTCAACAGCTCTCAACCTTTTACTTTCCACTTACATACCACTTTAAATATTCCCTATGCCATAGGTGCTCTGTCATTAGTAAGGTATTGCTTAAGGTGGTATGTGGGAGAAAAGAAAAAGTTTGAAAACCACTGTTTTAATCATACCTAATTGACTTGTTAGGTGCATGGTTTCATAACTCCAAAGGAAATGGGCCAATGACATTTCTTCTCAAGCAAAATATTTCAGTAACAATTGGGTCTAGAGCAGTGATTCTCAACCTTCCCTTCCCACTCACAGACCACCTTAAGCGATCCCTTACTAATCACAGAGCTCTGATGGTATAGGGATTACTTAAAATGGTTTGTGAGTGGAAAGAAAAAGGTGGAGAACCACTGGTTTAAATTGTTGAGTAGATGTATATAGGTCAGCACAACATTGTGGGCCAAATATGCTGTAATGTTCTATGTTTATGTTCTAAGATATAACATCAAAATGTCAGAGGAGATTTTTTTTAGATGCCGGATCTCACCAAAATTGGTGACAAGGTGGTACTCCACCTGGAGCTGCCTCCTGAGTTGCCAGAGTGGCACTCCAGTAAGCTCAGGCAGCTCTGCACCTCTGTTTATCTCTCCTTTTTTGCACTGTCAATAAGTGGTCATTCTGCCTTGCCCACAAGAAAAAGAATTTCAGGGCTGTATGTGATGTATGTTCTCTGACTTGGGATCATTTGAGGTAATTTAGACCATAAGACATAGGAGCAGAAAATGGCTATTCAGCCCATTGAGTCTGCCCACAATTCAATCATTAGCTGAACCATTTTCCCACAGCCCCACCGCTCAGCCTTCTCCCCATAATCTTTGATGCCCTTGCTAATCATCCTGTGTTTTATTTGACTTGGTAAAAACTGTTGTGCTCACTTATGAGATGCAAACACCACTGCCAATACCATCAATTGTAGCACACCA